>NW_026073423.1:0-1900 GCF_014885135.2 Alexandromys fortis
CTCCATCCAGGTCTAGAAAGGTGAGCATCCAAACAGGCTAGGTTCCCACAAAGCCAGTACATGTAGTAGGATCAAAACCCAGTGCCATTTTCCTTGGCTTCTCATCAGACCTCATTGTCCGCCACGTTCAGAGTCCGGTTTTATCCCATGTTTTTTTATTTCCAGTCCAGCTGGCCTTGGTGAGCTCCCAATAGATCAGCCCCACTGTCTCAGTGGGTGGGTGCACCCCTCGCGGTCCTGACTTCCTTGCTCATGTTCTCCCTCCTGCTCCTCATTTGGACCTTGGGAGCTCAGTCCGGTGCTCCAATGTGGATCTCTATCTCCATCCATCGCCAGATGAAGGTTCTATGGTGATAGAGAATTCTTTTTTTTAAATTTATTTATTTCTTTATTAATTAATTAAAGATTTCTGTCTCTTCCCCACTGCCGCCTCCCCATTCCCTCCCCCTCCCCCAATAAAGTCCCCTTCCCTCGTCAGCCCAAAGAGCAATCAGGGTTCCCTGCCCTGTGGGAAGTCCAAGGACCACCTACCTCCATCCAGGTCTAATAGAGAATTCTTAACAGAAGAAATTCAAATGGCCAAAAGACACTTAAGGTCATGCTCAACCTCCTTAGCGATCAGGGAAATGCAAATCAAGACAACTTTAAGATAGCATCTTATACCTGTCAGAATGGCTAAAATCAAAAACAGCAATGATAGCCTTTGCTGGACAAATTGTGGATTAAGGGGTACACTCATCCATTGCTGGTGGGAATGCAAACTTGTGCAACCACTTTGGAAGTCAGTGTGGCAGTTTCTCAGGAAATTCGGGATCAACCTACCCCAGGACCCAGCAATACCACTCTTGGGAATATACCCAAGAGATACCCTATCATATTACAAAAGCATTTGTTCAACTATGTTCATAGCAGCATTATTTGTAATAGCCAGAACCTGGAAACAACCTTCAATGGAAGAATGGATGAAGAAAGTGTGAAATATATACATATTAGAGTACTACTCAGCAGTAAAAAACAATGACATCTTGAATTTTGCATGCAAATGGATGGAAATAGAAAATACTATCCTGAGTGAGGTAACCCAGACCCAAAAAGATGAACATGGTATGTACTCACTCATAATTGGTTTCTAGCCATAAATAAAGGACATTGAGCCTATAATTCGTGATCCTAGAGAAGCTAAATAAGCAGGTGAACCCAAGGAAAAACATATAGTTATCCTCCTGGATATTGGAAGTAGACAAGATTTCTGGAGAAAAATTGGGAACTTGGGGGTGGGGTGGGATAGGGGTAAGGGGAAATGGGGAGAGAAAAGTGAGAAGGGAAGGATGTGGAGAGCTTGGGGGAATGGGATGGTTGGGATAAAGAAAGGGTGGATATGGGAGCAGGGAAGTATATATCTTAAGGGAGCCATTTTAGGGTTGGTAAGAGACTTGACTCTAGAGGCATTCCCAGGTGTCCAGGGAGATGTCCCCAGCTAGTTCCTTGGGCAGCTGAGGAAAGGGAACCTGAAATGGCCCTGTCCTGTAGCCATACTGATGAATATCTTGCATATCACTTAGATAATATTTTATCTTTCTTCGGTCTCTGATGGGGTTAAAGACTAGATAGTTATAATGTTTCCTTTGTTACCAAGTTCAGAAAAGAAACTTACAAAAGAGATGTAAAGTTTATAAGGTTGAAAGACATAAAAGCGGTCCTGAGTTCCTTGCTCATGCTCGCTCTCCTGCTCCTGATTTAAAGACCTCAAGAACAATGGCAATGAGTTTTTGATCCTACTGCACGTATTGGCTTTGTGGGAGCCTAGGCAGTTTGGATGCTCACCTTAGGAGACCTGGATGGAGGTGGGTGGTCCTTGGACTTCCCACAGGGCAGAGAACCCTGATTGCTCTTTGGGCTG
>NW_026073424.1:0-1848 GCF_014885135.2 Alexandromys fortis
TGAATGAGATGGAAAGTTGGTGAAAGGCAGATGGATAACATGATTTGATTATCCAAGAGATTTTGATTATTGTGTGGAGAACGATAAGAAAGAAATAACTGGGACCAGAGTGGTGGCAGTGGAGTGGAGAGAACAGCTAGGTTCTGTATATCCTTTTAAGTCAGGGGCCAGAGGGTATGCTGGAAGGTGAGGGAGAGAGGAAAACGAGGATGACCCTATATGCCAGGCAGCTGGGTAGAAGTGCGATTAGCCGAGATGAGGAAGGTTTTGGGAGAAGCACCTGTGGGCTTGGATCAGCAGGAGTTTCCTTAGAGAATCTGAAGTCTGAGATTCCAAGTGGAGACGTCAGATGGATAGCTGGTTAATGATTCTGGAAGTCCAAAGTTATTTGGCAAGTCATCGATTTGGAAGTCATACTTAAAACCACACAGCAAAATGCTATAATTAAAAGACTGAGTGTAAACGGAGAAGAAAAGAGCTCTGTGGTTCCAAGAAGGAACCCCTCAACAATGAGAAGTTACTGGTTCATAGGAAGAAACTGTTTGACATTAATCAGCTAAACCTGAATTCTGCTGGTGGGTTGAGCAGTGTTGGAGGTTCGACTTTCTACCATGTGTTATTACTGATCTTGTTGAAATTAGTTCTAGATTAGAAAAAGACATGGACAAAAACTGTTTTTTTTCCCCTGTGTGTGAGGAAGAAAAGAAACAGGGAATGTAGAAAGCGAAGGCCTTGCTTAAACCCATTGTATCTTGGGCAGTGGTGTGCTCCTTATTCTTGAAAATGTTATGACTTGGATGTTAACTCACCTATCCTTTCTATGAGAATTCTATCTGGAAGATATATCCAAAATTCAAAACGAACCAAGCAAGCATGGTGGCGCATATATTCGATCCCACCACTTCGGAGACTTGGGCAGGAAAGACCAGGCGCTAGAGCCAGCCTTTCCCACATAGATTCCTTATCTGAGAAAAGAAAATAAAGGCAAACAAATAACAGCCACAAACATCATAAGAAAGAGTACAGAGTATTTTGTTTGCACTGTGCAATCAAAAGTTGATGATATGAAAATAAAAGGGATATTTGGGAATGATGTCTTTGAAAAGGTCAGGGGAATTAGCTTTTTGTATCTGTGGTGTGGAAAGGCAGAATGTGCAGGGCTCTGTTTCTTGGGTGGTATTTTTGTGGGTGATTTATTTGTTTGTTTTCCACACACTGTGAACCTCTTAAGAGCAGTAAGTATAAATGTCTTGTTCATTTTGTAGTAGGGGTTTTATTGTTCTATTTCTATTCCCTTGTACAATGTCTGACACACAGCAGGCATGCCATAAATGTCTGAACTAGAAAATGAAGACATTGTGTTAAGCACGTGTCCGTTTTGTCATCTCATTCAAGTCGGATTATTGCCATCAAATCTTGACAACCACACTGATTTAATTGTGTTTTTCTTGCTTGGCTCTACAGAATGCTCGAGTAACTGGAAAAGTTGATTGACAGGCATGATTGTGTTTCTACCCAAATCAGCTGTGCTGCCTAAATGTCAAGTCAGTGACCCTTGTTATGTCACATTGCAGTTGCGCTGGTATAGCTTTAGTATCAATTTACCACTTACGTACCAGAACCTTCTGAAAGCCTCATCTTTCCTGGGTGTCCATCCGCTGTTTGCAGTTTATTGTTCATACAGCACATATCACTAGCTGTCATTCACTTCGCCAAATTCCTGAGAAGTTCTTTGAGGTCATTACACATGCATTGCTTTTTATCTTATATTTTGTGGCTCTGGTAAGGTAGACAGCATGCGTTCCAAAGTATGAAATGAAAAAACGCTCGATCTTAGATCTGATGCTT
>NW_026073425.1:0-1888 GCF_014885135.2 Alexandromys fortis
ATAAATAAATAAAAATAAAAATGAATAGTTTAAAAATTTATAAAAAGTAGTAATATCTTAGCAGATAATTTTGTCTTGTGCCACAAAATGTATGTACATCTTGGATCCTGGATCATGGAGAGATCATGGATATAAGGAACATACCTAAACACAATAAAGGCAATATACAGCAAGCCAACAGCCAACATCAAACTAAGAGAGAAACTCACAGCAATCCTTCTGAAATCCGGAACAAGACAAGGTTGTCCACTCTCTTCATATCTACTCATTATAATATTTGAGATTCTAGTTAGAGCAATAAGACAGCAAAACAAGATCAAGAGGATAAAAATCGGAAAAGAAAAAGTCAAACTCTCACTATTTGCTAACGATATGATAGTTTACGTAAGTGGCCCAAAAATTCTACCAAGAAACTTCTACAATTCATAAATACTTTCAGTAAGGTAGCAGGATACAAGATTAACTTTAAAAAAAAATCACTAGCCCTCCTTTACCACAGATAAATGGGCTGAGAAAGAAATCAGAGAGACATCACCCTTCACAATACAAATAACACAAAATATCTTGGAGAAACCCCAGCCAAACAAGTGGACGACCTGTATGACAAGAACTTTAAATCTTTGAAGAAAGGAATTGAGAGGACACTAGAAAATGGAAAGATCTCCCATGCTCTTGGGTAGGTAGAATTAACATAGTAAAAATGGCAACCTTATCAAAAGCAATCTACATATTCAATGTAATGCCCACCAAAATCCCAGCAAAATTCTTCACAGACCTTAAAAGAACAATACTCAACTTCATATGAAAAAGCAAAACACCCTGGATAGCCAAAACAATCTTGTACAATAAAGGATATTCTGGAGGCATTACCATCCCTGACTTCAAACTCTATCACAGAGCTACAGTAATGAAAACAGTGTGGTATTGGCATAAAAACAGACAAGAGGATCAATGGAACCAGATTGAAGACCCAGATATCAATCCACATACCTATGGACACCTGATTTTTGACAAAGAAGCAAAAAATATAAAATGGAAAAAAGAAAGTATATTCAACAAATGGTGCTGGTATAACTGGATATCAACATGTAAAAGATTCATATCTATCACCTTGCACAAAACTCAAGTCCAAATAAATCAAAGACCTCAACATAAAACAAACTACACTGAATCTCATAGAAGAGAAAGTGGGAAGTACACTTGAACACAATGGCACAGGGAACCACTTCCTAAATATAACCCCAGTAGCACAGGCACTGAGAAAAACAATTAAAAAATGGGACCTTCTAAAACTGAGAAGCTTCTGTAAAGCAAAGGACATGGTCAACAAGACAAAACGGCAGCCTACAGAATGGGAAAATATCTTCACCAACCCCACATCGGACAAAGGGTTGATCTCCAAAATATACAAAAAACTCAAGAAATTGGTCATCAAAAGAACAAATAATCCAATAAAGTTGAGTACAGAATTAAACAGAGAATCTCAACAGTGGAATCTAAAATGACTGAAAGACACTTAAGGAGATATTCAACATCCTTAGCCACCAGAGAAATGCAAATCAAAGCAACTCTCAGATTCCATCTTAACCTGTAAGAATGGCCAATCAAAACACTGATGACAACTTATTCTGGACAGGTTCTGGGGTAAAGGGAACACTCCTGCAGTGCTGGTGGGAGTGCAAGCTTGTACAGCTCCTTTGGATATCTGTATGGCAATTTCTCAGAAAATTAGAAAACAACCTACCTCAAGACCCAGCAATACAACTTTTTGGTATACACCCGTATTCTCTCTCTTTTTTTTTATATTTATTTATTTATTATGTATACAATATTCTGTCTGTGTGTATGCCTGAAGGCCAGAAGAGGGCGCCAGACCTCTTTACAGATG
>NW_026073426.1:0-1911 GCF_014885135.2 Alexandromys fortis
AGGTCAGGTGAAAATGAAGGAAGGAAGAGAGAGAGAGAGAGAGAGAGAGAGAGAGAGAGAGAGAGAGAGAGAGAGAATGCTTAGAATGTGGTTGTATTTAAAGGCATCATGGTTCACCATGCCGGCCTTCCTCCATTATGGTTACTTAGGTATCTGATGGTTTGTCGGAAAGCTAACCATAACTTAGGCGGAAAACTGGACTCCATTAAAAAAACATTAAAAGCCGAGAGGGAGGCAAGTTGATGTGGCATGGCTCTCAGCAATAAGAAAGCAAGGGTGCGTGCTGGCGCTTCGAAATAGAAAGTGACGTCCTCATAAAAACACTGCTCCAGGCGGCTGCGCTGCTCTAAGTTCTCCTGCCAGCTTAGAATATTTCGCTCCAAGGGATTTCGACTTTCAGATGTATCTTTGGATGCAAAATAGGCTGCCCAAGAGACGACAGCCTCCAAGAAGGGCAAGAAGCATTTGTTCTCAATTATGACCACTTTCTGCTTAACCTAAGTTTTTGTTTTCCTAGGTAGAATAAATATCAGGAAGTGTGCAAGGGCTTTCAATGTGCCACCTGGCTGACATCGTGTGATCCGCTGGCCTTCAAAACCAGAGAGCGCTGCTGTTAGCCGGAAGAGCTAAACAATATTAAGAGCTCCGACATTACTGGATATCAGGGGAACCCTTCATTCTAATTGGAAAACTCAAAGCTTCAGGCAGCTGAGATTTTTGGTTTGGGGGTTTTTCCACGGCATTCCATTGCTGTATAGCCGATCAATACATATGATGCTGCGCACAAGATCAGAGCGAGGCTCATCAGCTCCCTTGAGTTTTGTATTTGACTTGTTAAACTGTAAAAAAGAGTTAGAGAAACAAATAGAAGACAAATAGCTTGGTCCCTAGCAACCAAAATAGAAAATAAATAAACAACGCAGTGCTCAAAGAAAACCGGAAATGGGGTAATGGGAAGGACAAAAGACCTATTTTCAGGCCTGGTGCACAGGCAGGTGAGGCTGTCCTGTGGACTATGAAGGGAGCATCTGCCCTTCAGCTGGAATTCTGAAATTGAGGTGTGAGGGCTGGGAGGAGCTCGGTCTGTAGAATGCTTGCCTTACAAGTACCATGTGTTCTATACCCGGCTCCTCAGTGAAAAAGCTGAGCATAGCGGTGTTTTAATCCTGCTGCTGCGGACTCAGACACAGGTGGATTTCTGGGCTTCCAAGCCAGGCAAATTAGCCTCCAGGCCAATGAGAGACAACATTGGAGGACAAGAGCCAAAGTTATCTACTGGCCTCCACAGGTGTACATACACAGGTGTGTTTGTACCTACATACTTCAACATGTGCCTGCCCACATGTGAACAGGTGCCAACACACACACACATACACACGCAATTGGTTAGAAAACAAAAGAAAAAAAACCCCAAATAACAAAAAGCCTTCAGTGTGTGTGTGTATGTGTGTGTGTGTGTGTATATACAGTGTAATTGTGGGCATGTGTGAGAGTGGAAGTCGGTTCTGCTTTCCCCTCATTGGGGATGGGTCTCTCTGTCCCGGCACTGGTACTCCCGGCTTGATGACTAGTGACCTTTAGCTGCTCCTACCTCTGCCTCCCTCTTCTCCATAGGAATACAGATCATACCATCCAGCTTCTTCCATGCATCCAGGGAGAGAGCTCTGGTTGCCAGGCTTTCTCTGGCAAGGCCATTTACTTGCTGAGCCATTTCCTTGCTTTGTATGGTTTTCTGAACAGTGTTACACTCTTTCTGAGTGACCTGGAATTCACTATGGACCAACTCATGGCAATCTTCCTGTCTTGGCCTATAGCATAGGAATTACAGGAGTGAGCCGTTACATGCCACTAACCCAGCAGTGAGTTGTTACATGCCACCAACCCAGCAGTGAGTCGTTACATGCCACCAAC
>NW_026073427.1:0-1852 GCF_014885135.2 Alexandromys fortis
TCTCTCTCTCTCTCTCTCTCTCTCTCTCTCTCTCACACACACACACACACACACACACACACACACACTAGATCTGTTCTCCTAGCATCACTACTATGACTGTGAAGGGACCTAATGTGTTTTTGGGACCAAAGTGAGTTCTCAATAAAAGAAAGTGAGGCTGGTTATTGCTAGCTCGTCGTTGAGCAAAATCCAATCTCTGGGGGCTCCATCCATAGCGCACCTAACCTCTAGGTTGGGCTAAGGCCTACACTCACACTCACACACACAGGAACTCCAACTCCAGTGCACGCAGACCACACTCAGAAGTACCTAGAATATGGTCTAGACTACGCTCATAGCCTGTGAGCCTGTGTTATTTAGTCACCAAGAACAGAGAGTGAACGGGAATAGGAGAGACTGAAGGCTGTTTTGTCTTCTAGACACACCTCTTGGTTTCCCTTTCCCACCTGGAGTCTGCCACTTGTACTAGTTGAGCCTACAAGCTGTTTCCAGAGATAGTTCATGGAATCCAGGGCAGCACCAGTACAGGAGCCCTTTGAAGTCATCTGGTCAGACCATTTGATGGGTCCGTAGAGAAGAAAGGACTCACCCAAGGTCACACAGGCAATCGAAGACTCAACATTGAGCCTGGTGAACCCCTGGACCTCATCATGAGACAGGGCCTTGTCTGTGTGAGTTCCCACCTTGGGACAGTGTGGGGGAGAGGGAGGGAGAAACCTTTGTCCCTCCCCCTAACCTGACTGGCCAATATACAATCACCCTCCACCATCCAGTATTATTAGCCAAGTCCAAGTCCTCCCCCAACTCATTCTGCAAGGCTGCCCTGATGATGTGTTGTTAAGGGTTAACGGAGTAACCTGAAAGAGGGGAGAGAAGGTGGGGGGGGGCACCAGAAGGGCTGAATTCGGTAATCTCCGCACACATAGCCCATAATCTAGGAACACTAATACACCAGACACAATGAACCCTTGAATCCCACAGTAAGACTGTCACAACTCCATCCTCCAGGGCCCTTCAAAGCCAAAATAGTGTTCATTGTTTTGCTTTTGAAAAAGAGAATGAGTAAGAAAAAGCAATTTCTCCCCCAGGCCCTCTGTGGGGACCCTCCCAAGGCTGGGGCAGGCCCAGCCTAGCTTCCTGCAGAGGCCAGAGCAGGACTGTAATTTGCTAGGCAAAAGCTGGAAGAGCACAAACTGCCCGGCACGATGGCAGACATCAGGAAGTAGGGCCTTTTTATAAGAAGTCACAGAGTACAAGACAGAGGCTGCTTCCCAGTATATCACTGGTCTGAAGCAGCGGACAATGGTGTGGTCTCCGATCAGAACATCTCAGAAGCAACCCTGTCCTGCATCCCACAGCCAAGGCAGGCACCGGCACGGGTGGCTTCAGTGGCTCTACTGTGGTCAGGAGGCAGGAAGCAAACTCTCATCTGTAATCACAGCTTTCGTGTGTGTGCTGGCAGGACAAAGTCTGGGCAACGTCTTTCCCATCTGCCATCGCTGCACATCTGGGGTTACCTCCACCCATGCCTCACATCCTCCATTTGCAGAGCTAACCTGGGTAGTGCCCCCCCCCAGCTTTGGGATGGGTTTCCCTCTACCTGCTGTGGGGTCTTCTCAGCTCTTCCTGGCCACGACCCTCTCACGTGCCTTCCCTGCCACTTCCCTGCCACTGGAGACCAACAGCTGACTCACGACCACAGGAAAATTAGACTGTCTGGCCCTGAATTTACTCCAGATGTTCAGGCAATGCAGAAAGAAAAAAAGACCCAGTAAGGGAATTTCCAAGTCACAGAGTGGAGGCAGCCGCACATCTGAGAGCTGCCTGCTATAGGTATTGGCAGCGAGCG
>NW_026073428.1:0-1859 GCF_014885135.2 Alexandromys fortis
AAAAACCAAAAAAAAAAAAAAAAAAAAAAGAATAGTTTTTTATTCTTCATTTTAATTTTTTTAAAGTTTACAGATGTATGCACACTTAGACATGATGTGTTTCATTATTGCACTTGCACAAACATTCCCCACATACATAATAGGCACGCTCAGAAACCAGTCGAATCCTTCCATTACGTCCCTAACCCACGGGGGTGGGGACTATCATCAGTCTTGGTAGGGGAGGTGAAGGAAAGCCACTTGATCTGGCACAATAGAGGAAAATACCAAATCAAACGCAATTCCTCGTTCCTGGAGAGAATGCAGAGAATCCATTCAAGTCACCTTTTTTTTTTTCTGTATTTTTCCCTGTTCCTCTCCCTTACTCCCCTGCAAAAGAAATTTTTATTACACTATTTCATCGTATGTGGGGACACATGCCACAGTGTGCATGTGGAGGCTGGAGGACAGCTTGCAAGAATACATTCTCTCCTTCTGCCATGGAGTCCTGGTGGAACTTGGGTGGTCGGGCTTGCTGGCAAGCACAATTACCCAGTGGGCCATTTCTCTGGCCCAAACATATAAACTTTGAAGCCGTCACCTTCTTCTCTTTGTTCCCATAGGCTCATGCCCATCTTAAAAAGAAAATACATTCAGTCTAACTTCTAGAAGGCTCACAAGCTTTGACAGTGCCGTCACCATTTAAAATTGTGAGTGTAGCCTGGTGCGGTTGTTCATGTGTTTAATCCAAGCCCTCGAGACGCAGAGGCAGGAGGATCTTTGTGAGTTGGAGGCCAAATGAATAAATGACATAGTTTCAATATTTAATGGCACAGAACAATATTCTCTTTCCAAAAAGGAGGGATGGGAGCATAGCAGATAAAGATAGGACCAAAGTGTACCTGAAGCCCTGCAGTGCAAACACCAAAACCTGCAACTCCATGCCGGGCATCTGGAGTACAGGGGGAATCAGCCCTGACTTTCTAGAGCAGTTGCCTGTGGTACACATCTCTCTTTTGGGCCAGCTCTACTCGGTGCCTGCAGCTTTCCTTGGCAGATGTCTCATAGTCCTGGCATCTCCAACACTGTAAGATCCCCATTGCGACCTAGGCTTTGTCTTCATAGCTTCGTGCAGGGGCCTCTCAGGGCCACACTGAAGGGACTCTAACCCTGCCACACGTTGCCTAGCCTCAGTAGCTGTCTGAAACCATGAAGCAAAACTCCTTGATCGCCTCTATCTTTTTTTTTAAGTTTTTTTTGTTTTATATCTATTTATTTTTATTTTATGTGCACTGGTGTTTTGCCTGTGTATATGTCTGTGTGAGGGTGTCAGAAGCCTTGGAACTGGAGTTACAGACAGTTGTGAGATGTTATGTAGGTTCTGGGGATTGAATCTGGGTCCTCTGGAAGAGTAGTCAGTGTTCTTAACTGCTGAGCCATGTCTCCAGCCTTGACCCCCTCAATCTTTTATTCTTCAGGCCTGCAAAATGAGTTCACGTGAGTGACGCTGCCAGGTTCTGCTTCCAGCGTAGGATGGGCCACAGCTGTCCTTTAGAGGATGCTAGTGAAGCCCGAGGGATTCCCTGGGACATTCCTATAGGAACTTGGAATAAAAGACTGCAGAGGTGTGGCATGAAACCTAGGAAGCCAGTTCCTGCCAAATGCTACCTGACGTTTCTGCCTGTTTACAGTACTATAGTGGCAGAGGACCTTGGAATAAGACCCTAGCAGAAAGCTGGTCGGTGGTGGCTCATGCCTTTAATCCCAGCACTCGGGAGGCAAAGGCAGGAGGATCTCTGTGAGTTCGAGGCCAGCCCAGTCAACAAGAGCTAGTTCTAGGACAGGCTCCAAAGCTACAGAGAAACCCTGTCTCAAAAAAA
>NW_026073429.1:0-1891 GCF_014885135.2 Alexandromys fortis
TTTTTCGAGACAGGGTTTCTCTGTAGCTTTGGAACCTGTCCTGGAACTAGCTCTTGTAGACCAGGCTGGGCTCAAACTCACAAAGATCCACCTGCCTCTGCCTCCTGAGTACTGGGATTAAAGGTATGCACCACCACCACCCAGCTGGTTTGACAGTATTTTATTAGAATATTTTTACATCAATGTTCATAAGGGAGATTGGTCTATAATTATCTTTCTTAGGTGTGTCTTTGTGTGGTATGGGTATCAGGGTAACTGTAGCATTGTAAAAAGAGTTTGGCAATGTTCCTTCCATTTCTATTATTTGGAATAATTTGAGGAGTTTTTGTATTAGCCCTTCTTTGAAATTCTGACAGAATTCTGCACTGGAACCATCTGGTCCTGGGCTTTTTTTTTTTTTTTTTTTTTTTTTTTGGTTGGGAGACTTTTGATGACTCTTTCTATTCCCTTAGCAGTTATAGGTCTATTTAATTTGCTTCTCTGGTCTTGATTTAATTTTGGCATGAAATATTTCTCCAGAAAATATTTCCTTTAAGCTTTCCAATTTCTGTGGAGTACAGGTTTTGCAATATGACCTGGTGATTCTCTGGATTTCTTCCATGTCTGTTCTGTGTCTGTTGTTATGTCCCCCTTTTTATTTCTGATTTTGTTAATTTGGATATTCTTTCTCTGCTTTTTGGTTAGTTTGGATACAGGTTTGTCTATTTTGTTGATTTCCCGGAAGAACCAACTCTTTGTCTCATTCTTTGTATTGTTTTCTGTTTCTATTTGGTTGATTTCAGCTCTCAGTTTGAATATTTCCTGTTGTCTAGTCCTTCTGGGTAAGTTTGCTTCTTTTTGTTCTAGGGCTTTCAGGTGTTCTATTAATTTTCTAGTATGGGATTTTCCCAGCTTCTTTGTGTAGGCATTTAGTGCTATGAACTTTCCTCTTAACACTGCTTTCCTTGTGTCCTATAGGTTTGGGTATGTGTGATCATTTTCATTGAATTTTGGGAAGTCTAATTTCTTTATTTCTTCCTTGACCCAGTAGATTCAATAGAGCATTGTTCAGTTTCCATGAGTTTGTGGGCTTTCTGCAATTAGTATTGTTGTTTAATCTATGATGACCCAATAAAACAAAGGGTTTTTTTTGGGGGGGGTGTTTTTTTGTTTGTTTGGTTTTGGGGGGGGTGTTTTTTGTTTTTTTGTTTTTTATCTGCTGAGATTTGTTACCAAGTTTATGTGGTCAGTTTGGAGAAGGATCCATGAGGTGCTTTTGTGTTTGGGTGAAATGTTAAGTAGATGTCTGTTAAGCCCTTTGGGGTCATAATATCTGTTAGATCTTTTATTTCTCTGCTAAGTTTCTGTCTTGCAGAACTGTCCAGTGATGAGAGTGGGGTATTGAAGTCTATTAGTGTATGGGGCTTGATGTATGATTTAAACTTGAGTAATGTTTCTTTTACAAATGAGGGTGCCCTTGTATGTGGGGCATAGATATTCAGAATTGAGACTTCATCTTGATGGATTTTCCTATGGTGAATATGAAATAACCTTCTTCATTTCTTTTGACTAATTTTAGTTTGAAGTCTATTTTGTTAGGTATTAGGATAGCTATACCAGTTTGTTGTTTAGGTCCATTTGATTGGAAAATCTTTTCCCAACCCTTTACTCTGAGGTAATGTGTCTTTTTAGTTGAGGTGTGTTTCTTGTGTGCAGCAGATTCTGTTTTCATATCTAATCTGTTAGCCTGTGTCTTTTTATAAGTGAATTGAGCTCATTGATATTAAGGGATATTAATGGCTAGTGATTGCTAGTTCCTGTTGTTTTTGTTTTTGTTGATGGTGGTGATAATTATGTATGTGTTTCTCTTCTTTGGGATTTGCTGATGTATTCTGGACACAATGGTTTCATT
>NW_026073430.1:0-1890 GCF_014885135.2 Alexandromys fortis
TGCAAGATGGCCGGATCTTCATCGGGACCTTCAAGGCTTTTGACAAGCATATGAACTTGATCCTCTGTGACTGTGATGAATTCAGGAAGATCAAGTAAGGAGAGGGCTGGCTGTTGGGGGGGGGGGGCGAAGGAACTGGGGGTGGATGGGTGGGTGGGCGGGCCAGGTGTGGGATGGCCATTCAGCTAGGTTTGCCTACCTGCTTGTGAAGGGAGACACTTCAGTGGGGACATTGGCTGCTAAGGAATCTCTTCCTTAACCCAGAAAACCTTGCTCTCTGATTCTAGCAGAGTGGAACTTGGTGAGGAGGGCGCTAGGCTTTTATTTCTCTGATTTTGCATGCCCCTGGGTACTGGGGTAAAGGGCTCTCATGTTCTCCCCACAGGTGTGTGAGGGGGGAGAGCTTGATTTTCTGGCCTCATTACCTATTTGTAAAGCTGTAGCCTAAAGGGCTCTCCTATTGCAGCCTGGTCTGAAACTGCTTTAAGAAGCCTCTGACCCTCTTCAGGGTAAGTGCTCTGCTCCCCATGTGGGTTTGGGGCCAGTCATTTTTTGTTGGCATTTTCTTAAAAAAAAAAAAAAAAAAGAGAGATTTTCTCATTTGCTGCAATTCTGTAAGTTGATTAGCTAATTCGTTTCAGGACCATTAAACAGTGTGGTCTGTTTCAGTCCTGCTTTGTATATTGAAGACATCCTGAGGCTCAACAACTGGTGTGACTTTGGTCATATGTGCACTCCTGACATGCAGCACTTACGTGTTCTGACCGAATTCCCTTAAGTTCTTTTTGAGATTGTTTTCTTTTGTGGCCCAAGGTCAAGTATAGAATAACAATGCAGAGACGCCTGGGTGCCGGGTGCATGTTAGAGTGGGGCCAGCAGATCAGTGTGGAATTCCCACTTTAAAAATGAAACTGGTTTTCAGATTTAAAAACTGTTGGGAAATACTTTTTCAAATAAAATTAATGAGAAAAAATTTAAATACCTGCTTTTTTAATCATAAAAGGCTAATAATATAAGCTTATTTAACATCTAAGACAATATGAGCTAAAATGGAGGGAAAAAATCTAAGTTTGTTTTTTTAAATTCAGGACATTATTTCTTTATTTTAAAGACTATGGCTGTGGCTCCCTGCTCTCATCTTGCAGTTCCTTTTTCTAGTTTACATTTTTCTTTCTTTCATCCTTTCCAGTTGTGCTGTTTGGGGTGGGTTCTTGTTTGAGGTCACCCATGTGAAATTTCTTTGTGACTCTTGTAAAAATTCAGGCTTATTTAACAAGTAAGACAATATGAGCTGGAAGGGGGGATCCTTTCCCCATTGTATGCTAAATTTCTCTTGCCCTTTCTTCCATCCCTTGATTGCTCACTAGGATGAAGGGTGGATTGTAGCCTTGAGGTTGAATTGTTGCTAGTATGCCACTACATGGATGTGGAGTGGGTGGGATTCACTGTTGGATTGCTTAGCCTGCCTCTTGTCTACGAAATCTTAAACTGAAGGCAGGGAACAAGGTAATATCAAAGAAAACCGGGAAAGGTGTTTGCATCTTCTCCAGGGCTGGGCATTCTTGCTGCTTGTCCTGTCTCCTTGTCTGCATCTTCTTGATTTAGTAGAAGGCAGCCGCCATCTTTCCATATGCGGTCATTTAGCCTGGGATTCTGTCTAGAGGACCTGTTTAAAAAGTTTATAAACTGTTTGTCAAGGTGGTGTAATATAAAGCAAACCTCGGTGGTTCTTAGATAGGTAAACCTAAATGTTTCCTGCCTTCTAATACTTTTCCTTTTAAAAATTCAATTTTAGGCCAAAGAATGCCAAACAAGCAGAAAGGGAAGAGAAGCGAGTTCTTGGTCTGGTGTTGCTTCGAGGGGAGAACCTGGTCTCCATGACAGTAGAAG
>NW_026073431.1:0-1890 GCF_014885135.2 Alexandromys fortis
CCCCCCCCCCCCCCCCCCCCCCCGCGCTCAGGCCAGCACTTGACCTGCAGTCACCTCCTCCCCGGCCTCCTTCACACTTGCTCCCCTCTCATTAGCTCAGACTCCTCCAAGTTCATGGCTAATGCCTTTGCCCCTGACTTAGCAGCCTCGCTGGAGAGGCCTGGTCTTGTGCTCCTTAAGTCCACTTTGTACTTATAGTCTACAGGGTTACACCTCTTGATTTTGGCCTCTTCGTGGCTTCTCGGAATTTTCTGCCCCAGTTTTCTTTGCCTTAACAAGAGGTGTGACTGTTAGAACCCTGTTTAAAAAAAAAATTATTGCTTAAAACATTTTCCTCCTTTTAAACAAGTATCCGTACTGCCGTGTGGATATTCCTCTCTCCGGTGCAGTCACCGCCTCCATCCACGAGCATGGTCCTCCTGTGATGGCAGACACTGGCCTGGTGCTGTCTCCCACTTCACGTCTATCACAGCGCCTGGCACACAACGCCCTCAGAACTTTTTGTTGAAGTAATGAATGATTAAATCACACACAGCAGGTACAATCATTTCTCCACAGGAAAACATATTCAGGTATTGTAGAAACTTTCCTATAGCTATAACTAAATACTTGCTGCTGGTTAATAGATAAAGAAAAGAGGTTTATTTAGCTTGCAGGTCTGAGAGAATGGCTCTGGCTCTGGAGAGAGTCCCATGGCTGTGTCACATTATGCTAAAAAAAAAAAATCACATCTGAGAGAATGCATGTGACAGGGCGAGACGAGAAACTAGAGAGTAGGGAGGGCTCTTCCTGCTTGCCCTCTGTTGATGTGGGATGCCCCCTCTGTATGCTGTGAATATGTTTTATTACCACTGGTTAGTAAAGAAACTGCTTTGGCCTATAGCAGGGCAGAATATAGCTATGTGGGAAATCCAAACAGAGATGTAGGGAGAAAGAAGGCAGAGCCACCTGAGGAACAAGATGCCAGAGCTTTACCAGTAAACCACAGGGCATGCAGCGACACACAGATTATTAGATACACAGATTATTAATTTATATGTAGAGCTAGCCAGTAAGAAGCCTGAGCCGTAGGTCAGACATTTATAATTAATATAAGCCTCTGGGTGGTTTTTCAGGAACTGGCAGGCAGCAGAGAAATGTCTGGTTACACTCTGTCTTGCTCTGGCTCTTTCAGACTCACTGGAGTCTGTGAGAATCGCATTAAACCAGGTTGAAGGTGCTGTCTCCAGTGATGCAATCACCTCCCATTAGGTTCTGCTTCTAAAACCATCCCACTGAAAACCAAGTTATCTGCATAGGAAACTTGGGGGGATTCACATTCAAAACAAAGCAGAATCTTAGAGATTTCATCTTTAAGAATCTCCACTGCTATAGCACTCAGACTCAGGAAAACACACACATGCATGCACGTGCGCGCACACACAAGCACTCACATGCACATACACATATGGTGGGGAAAGCTTACATATACTTGTAAATGATTCTAATATCCCAATAGAGCAATCATTAATGCCCATAATAACACCCTTTATTAACCTGTTGCCTTTGATTCAGAACCAAAGCCATCGGGTCCTAGATTTTTCATAAGACTTTTTATTGATTTTTACAAAATATTTTATTGGTTCAATCTCATTCCTCATTAGATTAGTCTCATCATCTTTTTCTACTTCTTCATAGTTGGGTTGGGTAGGTTTATTTCTTTAGGCGTTTACCCATCCCTCTGAAGTTATCTCATTTACTGATGTGTGTTTATTCATGGCTGTCCCCTCCTCCCCTCCAGTCATAATATCCTCTCTTGATGTGGGAGTGTCATATATCAATCTGTTGATTTCATTGGTTAAGCAATAAAGAAACTGCTTGGCTAGCCCTCATAGGTTAAAACATAGGTGG
>NW_026073432.1:0-1820 GCF_014885135.2 Alexandromys fortis
ATTTATTTATTTATTTATTTATTTATAGGCAGGCTTTCTCTGTGTAACAGCCCTGACTGTCCAGGAACTCACTTTGTAGCTGCCTCTGCCTCGCAAGTGCTGGGATTAAATGTGTGCGCCAGCACCGCCCCCTCTTTCAAGTCTAATGATCAATACCAGTCAGCCCAATAGGAAAAAAAAAATAACTTCTAGTGTGGACGAAAGCCATCTATCCAGTCTCATAAGTTAATAGATCTATGCAACCTCTTTTGTTTGAGTCCTGCGCTAGCCAAATAACCTCTGAAATTGCATTTAGGAGCACTGGGTTGATCTATTCCAGCAAGAGGAAATAAATACACACTATAAATAACCTGTTGCTATTTATCCTGCACAGGTTGTCTTTTGTTGTGAATTAATAGATAGTTGTTTGATCTAAAAAGCAGCCGTGGCAGTGCTATTATGAGTCAGTTCTCTATACAATGCCACCCGAAGGACTTGCTGGGACAATGCCTTGTTCAGTGTGGCTAGGAAAAATGAAGGTGTGGTTTCTAACGCTACTTATTTGCAATTAATTCAACTAGCTACATGTGCTGACTCACGGCTACCGATTTGAATGGCAAACTACTAGCCCCTTGCGACTCAACACTCGGTCTGTGGGTCTGCAGAATTAGTATCACCCACCACGCTAGAAGCACAGACTACTGGGCCCCTCTCTAGACTAGTGAGTGATAATCTCACTGTTGACAAGATCCCTCAGTGGTTCGTATGCTTTTTTTTTTTTTTTTTTTTTAATTTAAGTGTAGTCAAAATCGAAAGAGACTGAGGACACCTATTCAGAGTATAGCTACCAACTGGCATCCAGCACAAAGGGCCTTCTTCTTTCCTGCTACCCGTGTCTTCCCTACCTTTCAAACACAGCAGAAAGAAGAGAGAGATAGAACCAGAGAGCCTCGAATGGTGAAATCTAAAGGAAGAATGGGGAGGCCAAAGCAAGGTAGGAGGATGCATTTTTTCCAGGGATATTTTCATAAAATGTAATAATAGTCTTCCTTTGTCATTACTGAACAAGGATAGTGGGTATACAGGAGTTCATTCCATACTTTTAGTATGTTTGAAACTTTCCAAAGTTAAAAAAACAGATGTGATTTCAGAGACCATAGGTGTGATAACAGCTTCAAGATGGTCCCCAACTGTCTTTTTTTCTTTTTCTTTTCCCAAGACAGGGTTTCTCTGTAGCTATGGAGCTGGTCCTGAAACTAGCTCTTGTAGACCAGGCTGGCCCCGAACTCACAGAGATCCCAAGTGCTGGGATTAAAGGCATGCGCCACCACCACCCTGCACAAACAATCCTCTTCTGCTGGAATCCATGCTTTTATTGTGGTCTCTTTCCATCATGATCTGTCTATGTGACCAAAGTGGATTGACAGCAACCCTTTAAAGAGCTGGGTCATTGTGACTTCTGTCTGCATGTTTTTGGACCTCTTGTCCTGAGGGAAGCTGTCCTGTCCAGACACTTAATTAGTCTTGAGACCTGACCTTCCTGGAGAGTCACTGAGTCCTTGCCAACAGACAAACCATCTGAGGGATCCATGTGACTCTGTGAAAGCTGACCCTCTGGTCCCAGTCAAGTTTTCTGATGACCAGCTTCCATGTGACACGTACCTGCAACTGAGAAACCTCCAGGCCAGGACCAAGGAACATGCTTCTCAGGAGTCTCTGGCAAACAGAAGCTTTTCACAGTCATTGGTTTCATGATTCTTCCTTCCCTCTCCTCCAAAAAGGACTATCCACCCTCCCTGACTTTTTTTTTTTTTTTTTTTTTTTTTTTTTTTTTTTTTTTT
>NW_026073433.1:0-1850 GCF_014885135.2 Alexandromys fortis
ATAATAAATAAATAAATAAATAAATAAATAAATAAATAAATAAATAAATGCTCCAGGAGATTGTCTGGGGATGGAACTCTGCCCAGACTAGGCTGTTTACCACACTCAAAGTCCTCCCATGGTCCTGGAAGAAGAAAGACTTGGCCAGCTAAGAAGCCACACTTATCCCTAAGGCCAGACTACAAAGGTCTGAAGAAAAGGTATTGGCCTCAAGTTAAAGCCAAAGCAAGTACTTTGAAGAGAGATGACCAAACTTGAATTCATGCCCTTGCCGCTTCCCATAAGTGTGACTCTGAGTTGAAGTCACCAGGGTATCTATTCCAGTTCACCTTTAAAGACCATCCCAGGCCACACTGGTGCCACTGTCCTCAGAAGGCTGCAGACAGCCGTCGCAGGTGCTGGCAGGTGCTTCTCCACTCTGCAATCCAGGTGCAAGCCCTGCCCAGGACGCCAAAAGTCACTGTATCAAAGCCACTGACACCACATCTCTTGAAATAGCTCGGTATGTGTTACTTCTGGGGCCCCCACAACATGAACCCCAATCAGTGGCCCTAGTTCTCAGAGAAGCCCAAAGTGATGATGTCCTCAAGAGGCACCCATCCTTTTCAATAGTTCTTTCTAGTCCAAAGATGGTTCAGAGGTCATTTCCACTATGAGCACTGTTGCTTAGTAACACAGTAGCTTTTCATCTTTATCAGGTTTCCAGGAGGGACATTCAGAAGATCACCCGAAGTTCCTGTTCACATGCAAAAGCACAATGGGCTTCTTATCTTTCCCCACCAGCAAGTCTCCCCGCTTCTCAGATACCCGGCTTGTCACACACATGGTATTC
The DNA here is from genome assembly GCF_014885135.2 of Alexandromys fortis. Classification (NCBI taxonomy): domain Eukaryota; kingdom Metazoa; phylum Chordata; class Mammalia; order Rodentia; family Cricetidae; genus Alexandromys; species Alexandromys fortis. The sequence continues at coordinate 833 of NW_026073433.1, forward strand.
TTGCTTGTTGGGGTTTTTTTTTTCTTGCCCAATCCAAATTTGTGTCCCAGTCAGTCACCTCTCTTGTTTGTTGTAGACATTTCAGTAAAGGCTCCACCTGCCATTTCCTCATGGCTGGAGTTAGCTGACATCGTGAATGTCACTTTCCTGGCACCAGAAACCCCAAAACGCTCCCTTTCACCAGTGGGACAGTGATGGCTGTGGTTCTAACAGGAGGTTTCTTTGTATGGCTTGCCTTCACACCATAGCTTCCTTTGATTACAGATTATAGACAGGGTCGAATTGAATAGATGAAAAGTCACTGTATACCCGGAGGCTCACCACTCTCAAACAGTGTCCATGCTGATGTAGTTCATGCAAAGTGTCCACACGATGCCAGTGAGTACAGGCCAGTGGCTGTGACAGTGATCATATCCGTGATCTCGGGTAGCCTTGGTAAATTCAAAACTCTAGACCATTGGTTTTCTTTTATGATGTGTGTGTGTGTGTGTGTGTGTGTGTGTGTGTGTGTGCGTACACACAGATGCATAGAATGCATCTGAGGTCAGAGGACAATCTCAAGTGTAAGTCCTTCCCCCTCCCTCCTTGTCTGACATGGGGTCCCATGATCCTTCACTAGCTGGCCTACAAGCTTTCAAGAATTCTCCTGTCTCTACCTGTCACCTCCCTGTGGGGATGCTGGCATTCCTACACATGCTACTGCCTCTGGCTTTACCTGGGTTTGGGTGGATGGAGCTCAGGCCCTCGTGCTTGCACAGTGAGCTCCTTTACCCACCAAGTCATCTCCTCATCCCAGTATGTGAGTACCAGAGTGAGGGAGGAAGAGGAAGGAAGGAGATGAACATAGAGACTGAACTTCCCACGGTGTCAGTGGTAGGCAGCTGTGGCCTGTGGGACCCGTCTCTGCACGGCCGCCAAAGCACAGCCTTTGCCCCTGCTTTTCAAATTCATCCTTTTTCGCTGACTCTTGTTAAATACAGTAGATAGCCTGAGTTGTGATCATATGGAATATTTCCCC
>NW_026073434.1:0-1887 GCF_014885135.2 Alexandromys fortis
GGATGTGACCAGGCACCTACAAGAGAAGGAATATTAGAGGCCAATGTAAGAGCTGGCTATGATTCCACATACCCAAAGCTCGAGAAATCTGCCCTAGGAGGATAATGGCAGGCTTACTTTTAATGCACTTTAGGGACTAATGAGACACGTACAATAATGCCCACTGTCTTCCAATGTGCCCTTCCCTAGGCCAACATCTTTATAGTCTCTTTAGGAACCTCTGACTGCAGGGAATGATGTCCCTGGCTGCACTGATACTTTGCAGAAAGGAGGGTTTGAGAACAAAGAATTAATCGCAGCTTCCAAACATCATGCCTAAACACGGGCATTGTGCTTGCTGCACCGCATCTCACGTACACTTGCCTACATCAGACAGGACACATCCTTGGTAAAAATAAGCATCTACAATAGAACAAGTCCTAAAGAGCCTGCAGATATTCAGAGAGAAAGGAAGAGAACTAGAGATCTGGAGTTGACCTAAGAGACCACCAGGGATTCAACATTACCAATATGGTCATCATATCTCAGTCAATAGGTCACTGGGTGAACATTAAGCAGTTTCCAAATCAAACATACTTTGTCCAAAAGAACAACTCAAAGAATTAGCTTTGTCCTCTGCACGATGGATACTTAAGGACAGCTTTGGGGATGATGTGTGTTCAGTTCCTGCTACAAATAGCTGGTACTGAGTGCACCTGTTCCTGCTCCATCCAGCAGACCAGCAGTGATGGATGGAAGAGTTGGGTGTGGAGTCCTAGTTTTTAGCTGACTTCTATTCTCCCAGGAGAAAAACAACATGGCTCCCTGAGTAGAAGGGACACACAAAGTCACCATCAGACCCAAGGCAATTTTCAGTATAAACAGAAAAATACCTCACATCTCCTTATACTGACACCATCCCCTGGGTCTGGAGCCAGTGATTCTCTTGGGCTGTGTCTCCTGGGGATCACTGACCTGGACATAGAGCCCAAGTCTCCCTTCCCAGGTCGAAGCTTCAGTAAAATGCATTAGGACTGAAACAACCCCCTGATGTGTAGCGATTATGACAACATAAGAGCCTCAGTGTCTCAAGACTGCTTTTCCTTGCAAGGCTGTCTGCATCCTCGTGCTCAATAGTCTTCAGCAAATTACAGACGAAGTAGCTGGCCTGTGGCAGAGTGACTGTCCTCAAATAAGGTATAAGAAGATATTCACCTTCCTCCATAATAGTTTGGGGCAAGAGAGCCAGAGGGCAGAGATGCATTACTTGCCATAACTTATGCCAACAATCTCTCCGAATCCACTCGTCTGTTGTCTCTCACTACGCCTTAGCTCCTCTGCATCATGAGCCTAATAACCACCTTCCTGGGAATGGGAAAGGGCAGCTTTGGCAGCCATATGCTTATTTGTCCATAGATCAGTGTCAAGGATAAACAGAGAACATAAACCTCCCTCACAGAACAGGATTAAATTTAGTCGTTTCAGTGATACCTTCAGCATTTGAGACCCACACCGGAATCCTGGCACTCACTCCTTTCTGAGTGTCCACTCTATATTGCAGAGAGCAGAAGCCTACTTGGAGAGTGTCCATGACAACCCCATAGCCAACTTTGACAGGAGACCTCCCAAACAAACAACTGGGCTGGAACCCCAGCTCTATGGTCAAGGCTCTCTCTAAGCCTGACCATTGATGTGGGGTATGAATAACATGTAGTTCCCAGACTGCTGACTGACTCGTGTATGCACTGTGTCCAGGACAGGCAAGCATTACCCACAACCTCCCAGCATCCCATCCACACTTTGACCCATTTCTGTTTACCTTGCAGTCACTGTCCTGTCAAGACACAAATACGGTGCTGGTAAACATCACAGAGTAACTGGTCCTTTCTCCAACATCTAGACTGAACC
>NW_026073435.1:0-1881 GCF_014885135.2 Alexandromys fortis
CCTCCCTCCCTCCCTCCCTCCCTCCCTCCCTCCCTCCTTCCTTCCTTTGTCTATCTGTCTATCTATCTATCTATCTATCTATCTATCTATCTATCTATCTATCTATCTATCGATCATCTGTCTGTCTGTCTCTTGCTCGCTCGCTTGCTAGCTAATGACACTGGGTAACCCAGGCCTCACCCATCCAGACAAATGCTCTCCCACTGAGTTGCACCTCCCAGCCCCACTTGGTCTATTTGCTTGTCTTGTTTTAAAATTTCTTTTAGCCGATTTTAAAATTAATTTTGTGTATGGATGGATACATGTATGCTATGTGGCACATGTGTGGAGGTCAGATAACTGGTGGAAGTAAATTTCCTTCTTCTACCCTGTGGGTTCCAGGGGTTAATTTGAGTTGCCAGTCTTGGCAAGAGCCTTTGCCTACTGCTCCATCTTGCTGGCCTGTGTTTTGTTTTTGACACAGGGAAGGCCTCATGTAGTTCAGGCTGGTCTCAAACTCTATATATATCATATATATCATATATATGGTTACCTTGACTCCTGATCCACTTGCTCCTGTCTTCTGGGTGCTAGGATTACAAGTATAACCCATCACACTCAGCTCCTTTTTTTTTTTTTTAAACTTGCCTTTTTAAAATTATTTTCTGAAACAGAGTCCTACTGAGTAGCCCTGGCTGTCCTGGAACCCTCTGTGTAGATCAGGCTGGACTTGAACTCACCAGAGCTCCACCAGCCTCTGCCTCCAGAATGCTGGGAATTGAGGGAATTTGCCACCATGCCTGGCTTTTTGTTTGTTTTTAAAGCAAAGATATGGTTGGCTGAAATCAATGTGTATGACATCTGGAAAACGTTCTAAATATAAACCAGGTTTCTTTCTATGGGGCATAGTCTGGAATGTTTAATCCAGAAGGCTAGCCACGTCCCTAGCATCCCTAAACAACCTGCCGTCAGCTGTTTGGTTAACCTCACCACCTTCCCTCTTCCCTCCCCCTCTTAGGTCTTCACTCCTGGCATCCCGCACTTTGCTGATCCTCCTTCCGTAAGGGACCCACGCTCTAGCGGTTTCTTTCAAATGTCTTGGCTTGAGTAGTCCAACTCAAACAAGCCAAACTGGGCTTGAAGCGAGGGTTCACATAGAAGGGAGACCATGTGGTATTTGTCTTCCTAGACTTGGGCTTCCTCACTCAGTATGATTTTTACTAGTTCCACTCATTGACCATCAAATTTCACTTCTTTTTCCCAGCTAAATAAAATTCCATCGTGTATGTGCACCTGGTTTTTATCGCCTACCTGTCCTGGTCTCATTTCCTAGCTTTTGTGACCAGAGCAGCAGTGAGCATGGCTGAGCGAGTGTCACAGCAGTAGAGTGGAACGTTTGGGGTAATGTGACCGGGGGAATAGCCGTGTTCTACGGTATTTTCTCTCTAGCTTTTGAACAATCTCACCTGATTTCTGTAGGGACTCCCTATTTACAAGTAAAGAGTCACTGCTTCCCATAGCCTCCCGCACTTGCTGCTTTTTGAGTTTTTGATTGTGGCCACTCCGAGCACATGGAGATGAAACCCTAAGGTGGTTCCAATTTGCATTTTCGTGACGGCTAATGATAATGGACAGTTAGTTTTCAAACTATTTATTAGCTATTTGTATTTCTTCTTTGGGGAACTCTGTTCAAACCTGTGGCCATTTTTTTAAAGTTGAGTTGTTTATTTTCTTGGTGCTTTTTTTCCCCCTGAGTTCTTTGCTTATTCCAGATGATATTCCATTTGTCAGTTGTCGACTCCTCTTCTTCTTCTTCTTCTTCTTCTTCTTCTTCTTCTTCTTCTTCTTCTTCTTCTTCTTCTTCTTCTTCTTCTTCTCCTCCTCCTCCTCCTCCTCCTCCTC
>NW_026073436.1:0-1891 GCF_014885135.2 Alexandromys fortis
CTTCTCTCCTCCTCCCTCCCTCTTTCTTTCTTTCTTTCTTTCTTTCTTTCTTTCTTTCTTTCTTTCTTTCTTTCTTTCTTTTCTTTCTCCCCCCACCTCTTTTGCTCTATTTACCTAAAAGACTCAGGAGTCAGATGTTGGGGTGAAAATCTGCTAGATCAGAGAAGCCAAGGAGCAACCAACTGATCTTTTTTTGGCAGAAGACGCAGTAAGAGAAATGTCTCTCCATTCATTCCAAACCAAAAAGACTCGTGATACAAGCCCCTCCCTACTCCTTCCTGTGCTTCTATGTGTATTCCTGGCTCCTCCATCCTCTCTATGGCTAATTCCTATCAACTGTCACTGGCTCTGCCCCCGATCCAAGGTTAATTTTATTAACACCGTCTTGGCGTTTCATAGTGCGATCAAATATCCTACAACAAGAGTGTCCATGATCTCTTTTTTAGCATGTTTGTAATTGATATATAGAAAAACTATTGATTTTTGATTTTGTGTCCTGCAACTATGCTAGAATTAGTGACCATTAATAGTTTTCTGGTGGAATTTTTGGAATCTGTTATGTATAATATCAAATCATCTGCAAAAAGGGATAATTTGACTTTTCCTGCCTGTATCCCTTTAATTTCCTTCTCCTTATTGTTCCAGTTAGTGCTTCAAGCACGTATCAAAAAGGCAAAAAGATAGTTAATAGGCTTGTCTCATGCCTGATTTTAATGGAATTGCTTTGAGTTTTTCTCCATTTAAAAGGATGATGTTGTTGTCATAGATAGGTCTTATCGTGTTGAGGTATATTCCTTCCAGTCCTTCTCTATCTAGGACTTTTATCATGAAAGCATATAGGATTTTGTCAAAGGCTTTTTCTTTGTCAAGGCACTTATTGAAGTGATTGTGATTTTGTCTTTAATCCCATTTATATGATTTATTACACTTGCTGACTTTTGTTGAGCCATCCCCGTATCTCTGCAGTAAAGCCAACTTGATCATGGTGCGTGATCTTTTTAATATATACCTGTATTTGGTTTGCAAGTATTTGACTGAGGATTTTTCATAGGGCTGTTTATTGGGGACTATTGGCCTGTAATTTTTCTTTTTTGTTGCTCCTTTATCTGCTTTTGGTAATGAAGTGATACTGGATTTAGAGTTTAGGAACGTTTCTGCCCTCCCTTCCTTCCTCTTTCTCTTGAATAGTTTAGGAAAATAGGCTGTAGATATTTGAAAGTCTAGAAGAATTCTGCTGTAAATTCCTGTGGATTTTTTTTTAAACTGGAAGGCTTATTACTTTTCCAACCTCATTTGCTATGGGTCTGTTTTTATTGATCACTTCTTTAACTTTGAGTTTAGATTAATTTATACATTGATCCATTTCTTTCAGATTTTGTAGCTTAATGGACTATAAGTTTTAAAGTATTTCTTTGTAACATTCTGATTTTACCTGTGCTTGCTATAATGTTTCCCTGTTCACTGCTGATCATGCTAATTTGGGTCATCTCTTTACTTTTGGTTAGTTGGCCAAGGGTCTGTCAATCTTGTTTGTTTTCAAAGAACCAGCTCCTTAGGTTTGCTGATCTTTGTGTTGTTTTCTTCATTTCTATTTCTGCTTTGATTCTATTACTCATTACTGTCTACTAGATTTGTTGCTTTTCCAATTTTTTTTTTTCAAGATAGGGTTTCTCTGTAGCTTTGGAGCCTGTCCTGGAATTCTCTCTGTAGACCAGGCTGGACTTGAACTCACAAGAGATTCACCTGCCTCTGCCTCCCAAGAGCTGTGATTAATGGTGAATGCCATCATTGCCTGGCTGCTTTTCCAAATTCTTGAGTTGCATCATTTATCTATTTGTGCTATATTATTTATTATTATTATTATTATTATTATTATTATTATTATTATTAT
>NW_026073437.1:0-1892 GCF_014885135.2 Alexandromys fortis
CTGGACCTCTGGAAGAAACTGAAGGAAGACACGTCGTATGCGGCTTTGAGCAGCACCGCTTTGGGGTCGCCTTTGTAAAGGACGCTGAGGCTGTACAGCTTCATGGCGCCGCGCCTTCGGGCCGCCGGCTGGACCCCAGACCCGCTTACGGGAGCGCGGCCGCCGTCCTTCAGAACAGCCGCGGCCGGCTGCTGACGGGGCCGCGCCGGCTTCTTCCTCCTGACTTGGGGGTCCACTTCCGGTTCCGGTCGAAGGTTGCACTTAATGCTCAACGGAGGACGGAAGTTAGAGTACACGCGTGCGCACATCTAAGAGGCGGGCCGCGTCTCGTCTGCCGAGGTCGGTGCCAGGAGCGGCGGGCTCTGCCTGCGTGGCAGTGCTTTGGTGTGTGTTCTCTTCCGGGCTGTCGCGTGGACCACGGCTGGCGGTCCTAGACAGTGCTGTGCAACCCATACCTGTCCCCACGATCGACTTCTCGGTACGCTTTCCATGTAGCAGGTACCAGGCGTATCCCCAAAACAGAGGTCTAAAAGAAATGTCCTCAATCCCTTCCATTGCAGTAATAAACATCAGAAACGTCACTGGCTGTGGCCAGGCCCAGTAACCCCTGATATGGGCACGCTTGTTCGACAAGCCCAGCGGTCAGATGCTGTCATCCGGTCCCATTCGCCTGCACTGACACAGTGGCTCTACAGGCGGCAGGTGAGAATCATTTCTGTAGAAAATCGCTTCACCTAAAATTAAACAAAATGGCCAGGAGGACAGTGAGTGGGCACAAACTACCTTGCAGAAAGAGATTTAGGAAAATGGTTAGTAAGGAGCAGAGCTGGGGTTCAACCGTGAACCCTAGAACGCTCAACAAACTCCCTTACAGCCCACCTCCATTCTTGGCACCTCTTCATGCTCCCCTCGGTACTCAGCCTCCCTTGGTCCCAGGAAAGCTCATCTGATCATATGCAAATCTCCCAAGCCAAGCTTGGTAATCTATTGCAAAGAATATTTGTCTTCCACTCCGTTTCCCCAGCTGTTACCCAACTTGAATTCAGCCCCACGACTTCCACACCACAAAAGTGAGGATTCTCCCCTCACCCTGTTAGCTTGGAAAATATCCTTTTTGTAAACATGTTGCTAAAAACGATAAAGTATAAGATTCCAAGCCCTACTCATTGCAGATGTTTAACAACGATGATGATGATTTGCATCGTTATCTATGTTCAATAACAAAAGAAAGAAAGAAAGAAAGAAAGAAAGAAAGAAAGAAAGAAAGAAAGAAAACGAGCTCATGACAGGTTGAAGGTGCCCTACAGGCTGTTGGAAGCAGAGATTTAAGGCAGTCTAAGGTCTGAGCAAGGTCTATAGATTAGATAATAGCACTGTATTTTTATTTCTAGCTTTCAGTCACTGCTTGGTCATAAAAGAAAATTCTCTGGTTTTATGAGTAGAAATAAATGAATATCTTGTATACAACTTGCTTGTAAAGAGTTCATATGCATATATACATGTGTATTCCTACATGTTGGGATATCACATATATGTATATCTATGTACATGTATATATTTGTATATATGTGATTATGAACATATACATATAAGCCTGTATTAGGGTTCGCTAAAGGAACAGAACTGACAGAATAAATATACATATATTAAAAAGGATTTATTAGCTTGACTTCAGGATGCTCTATAAGTAGGCTCACAATGGCTGTCTCACACTGGAGAGGCCAAGAACTGGAGAGGCCAAGAATGTGGTAGTTGGGGCTGGAGAGATGGCTCAGCGGTTAAGAGCATTGCCTGCTCTTCCAAAGGTCCTGAGTTCAATTCCCAGCAACCACATAGTGGCTCACAACCATCTGTAATGAGATCTGGTGCCCTCTTCTGGCCTGCAGACATAC
>NW_026073438.1:0-1882 GCF_014885135.2 Alexandromys fortis
GTGGGGGGAGGGGGAGGGAAATGGGAGGCGGGAAGGAGGCAGAATTTTTTTTCAATAATAATAAAAAACTTACATGTTACATTTTACTGTTTCTTAGCAATTGACATCATTTCTAACACGGATATAGATTTTTTTAAATTTTCATTCATTTGTTTGGATGTGCAAGTATTTGTGTATGTATATGTGTGTGTGAGTATGTGTGTATGCATGTGTGTGTTTGTAAAACAAAACTTTAACATGAATTTATATGGTCAGAATTGTAGCTTCCTTTCATTAAAACTAAAATATTGTGAGCAAATTTTAAATCTTATAAAGTGTTTTTCTAAAGTTTTGTGTTGCGTAGTTCGCTGAAACCAGTAGCTAGCTTTATCTACCTAACTCTCACATTTATGAAGAGTGCTGTGATGAAGTCTTTTCGCCAAGTCTTTACACACACCACACAAATATATACATATATGTATGTATATATATATATATGTGTGTGTTTGTGTCTGTGTTTCTTAAAAATGTAGCCCTGGGAGAAAAATTTTAACCTCAAATATGTATACCTTTTGCAGTCCTTATTATGTGTTACTTAATGGTACTCTTTCTAAACACCCGTAAGTCACTATGCAGTGACATTACAGAAAATGTTCTGCCTATAACCCAAGAATACAATATACAAGAGAAATAAATTAAATGCCAAGTATCTGAGCAACTCCCTTTCTAGAAGAGGAAATGTCTGCATTACTAGAGATAGGGAAGGTACAATGCCGTTTCTACTTTCATACTTAGAAGGATCTACTTTCTACACCATTGAAAATATAAAATTTTGATTTCAATCTTCAGTTTGAAATGACAAAAAATATCAAATAAGCTAAATTTCAGCATTCCCATAAATAACTTTTTTCTTCATAAAACCTACATTGATTATATCATGTATCATTTTTTATTTATTTTTTTTTTGATAAAGGTCAGCCCATGTCCGTTGTGATTTTGGGGGGAGAATTCACAAGCTTTTCTTAACCTCAAGAAGTTGGTCATACAGCAAGGATCAGCTCACAGTTTAGAGATGAAAATTTTCTTCAAAGTTATAATATATTTATTTTTCAGCATTTACAATATAAAATCTTATAAGATGCCATTACCTCTCTTTATCTTGGTTTCCAGGGGCACGTCACAGACTCTGTAGCAACTGGCCTGGTTTCCAAACCCTCCTGAGGCTCAGTGAAAAGAGAGTGAACTAATTTTTCCAAATATATTCATATCACTGCAAGTGACAGACAATTATTGCTTGTCCTCTTAAAAAATATCAGTAAAACATTGATCTACTATGTCCAATAAGTCATAAAATTATAAATTAATAAGTCTCACATTTACTAAATGCATTTCCTATGTTTAATCTTTTAAGCTCTATCATATGGCACAGTGTGGGACCTGTAGTGGATGCTCAATATATGCTCAGTTAGTGAATGAGATTTCCAATATAGTAGCAAAACATAATTTTAAATATGTCTGTGCTCACTCCAACTATGCTATCATGGTGTCATCTAAATCAGTGTATGCAAAATTAACAGGCTGAAATGATAGCTAATGTTGAACTTAAATTTATGTCTCTCCTTTGACCAATATAGTGATCTACTTTATAATAAAATAATAAACCAAGTTAAGTATTTACTGTCACTCCTAATCACATTTTAGAAATATTTCTTTCGCCAGGCAGTGGTGGCGCATGCCTTTAATCCCAGCACTGAGGAGGCAGAGGCAGGAAGAGATCTCTGTGAGTTCGAGGCCACCCTGGTCTACAAGAACTAGTTCCAGGAAAGCCAGGGCTACACAGAGAAATTCTGTCTCGAAACCCCCCCACCAAAAAAGAAATATTTCTCTCTCTCTCTCTCTCTCT
>NW_026073439.1:0-1847 GCF_014885135.2 Alexandromys fortis
CAGGAGGATAGCTATATGTTTTTCTTTGGGATCACCTTCTTATTTAGCTTCTTTAGGAAATCAAATTATAGACTCACTGACCTTTATTTATCTTTAGAAACCAATTATGAGTGAGTACATCCCATGTTCATCTTTTTGGGTCTGGGTTACCTCACTCAGGATAGTGTTTTCTATTTCCATCCATTTGCATGCAAAATTCGAGAAGTCATTGTTTTTTTTACCGCTGAGTAGTATTCTAATGTGTATATATTCCACACTTCTTCCATTGAAGGACATCTAGGTTGTTTCCAGGTTCTGGCTATGATGTCATTTGCTTTAAGACTCTCCTGTAAGAAACAATGAATATCAGCTTTTGATAAACAGTAATGATGGGCAGACTTTCGAACATTAAATAAAGTAACTTTATCAAGAAAAAAAAGAAAAACAAAAGAAAAAGTTTGCATTAACTGGATGCAGAATATTGCAAGCCACAATATGCTTACTTGAGTAATTTCTTGTATTATACCATATAAAGTATTTCTTAAACATTTTTAACTATAAATCCTTTCACCCAAGAGATGTTCACACATACCTATGTCTATAGATACATGTGATGTGGTTATAATCAAAGTTACTGGTAATAAATTACACTGAAATGATTCCCTCTTGCACATAGAACTCCATTATTAAAAACACAATCCCTTTGTGTACACACATGAATTGTGCATGATCATATTTATATAAAGAGTTCAACCCTGGCTGGACAGTTGATACTACAGAATGTAAAACAGTTTCAAGGACATGCAAAGCACCTCAGGGAATGCTGACTGTCACCTCATAGTTTGTAGTACAAATTTTTAGAAGACTATTTAAAGCAATTTGAGAAATAGTTGGAAAATCTGTTCTAATCACAAGTTAAATTCATAAAACTACTGTGGTAGTTTAAATAAGAACAATTCCCATAGGCTCATATGGTCAAATGGTAAGTCATTACGGAATGGCCCTACTTGAATGAGATTGGTAGACCTGGCCTTGTTGGGGTAGGTGTGACCTTCTTAGAGGAAATGTGTTACTGGGGATGAACTTTGAGGGTTCAGAAGCCCAAGCCAGGCCCAGAAGTCCATTTGCTTTCTCATCCCTGTTGCCTACAGACCTAGATGTAGAACTCTCAGCTACTTTTCAATCTGCATGCCACCATGCCCCCCACAGTGAAAATGGACTAATTCTCTGAAACTATAGGCAAGCTCCAATTAATTGCTTTACAAGAGTTGTCATGGCATAGTGTCTCTTCATGGCAACAGAGCACTGACAAAGACAGCTATAATTTTATTAAATTCATACCCACAACAAACAAAAAAATTAAAATCAATTGTTCTAATACAGTATGATTCAAATACCGATTTAATAGTGACGTTCTGAGGAGAGTCAAGAGAAATCAGCTATATCTTTACTTTTCATAATTAAATGACTATATTTTTATAAGATAAAACAGCAAAAAAAAAACACCTTTGTATGTATGGTGCAGGAGAATTGTCTGTATTCTGTCAATCATGTTTTAAATAAACGCTGATTGGCCAGGCAGGAAATATAGGCGGGAAAACCAAACAAGAAGTAGAAATGATGCAAAGAGAACAGGGGAATTCTGGGAAGGAGGAAGTTGATTCCTCCCTCTCCTGCCCAGACCACCAAAGCAGCAGGATGTGATCTGCCCTACTGAAAAAGGTACTGAACCACAGGGCTAACATAGATCAGAAAAATGGGTTAGTCAAGATGTGAGAGTTAGCCAGTGAGAGGCTAGAGCTAATGGGCCAATCAGTTTATAATTTATGGAGACCTATGTGTGATTTTCTTTGGGGCTAAACAGTTGT
>NW_026073440.1:0-1893 GCF_014885135.2 Alexandromys fortis
TTTTTTTCGAGACAGGGTTTCTCTGTAGCTTTTTGGTTCCTGTCCTGGAACTAGCTCTTGTAGACCAGGCTGGCCTCGAACTCACAGAGATCCGCCTGCCTCTGCCTCCCGAGTGCTGGGATTAAAGGCATGGGCCATCACCGCCCGGCTTGGTTGGGTTTTGTGCCTGTGATCCCAGCACTTGGGGGGCAGACACCTGAAGGATCAATAGTCAAGGCCAGCTTGAGTTATGTAACAAGTTTGAGGGAAGTCCAGGCCTCATGAGATCTTGTCTGAAACAACACAAAACCAACTCCTCTAAACCAAAAACTAAACACACACACCAAGTCTTTCGATTGTTCTGATTTACAATGGAACCCAGTTGACTTGCCACAGAAAGAACCGATTGTAACTGAATGTTAGGACTCCCTTTGTCCTGGGAGAGTAAAAGAAGAGCCTGATCTCCTTTTCTACCCACCTGGGAAGCTCCATTTCCACCTCAGATCTTCTGAGCCCACACGCAGGGAAGGGTTCTGTCTTTAAATTGGCCCCATCATCCACTTGAGCGCTGATCCGGAACCTCCGAAATCTCAGATAAGGGGTTTTATTCTGCTTAGTCTGGGCCTCTGAAGGAAGGGGCTTAGCTGTGGGCCAGGAAAAAGGCCACAGGTTACATTCTGTGTCAGTCAAAAGTCACTTCAGTGGGTGAATAGGGAACCCTGGGTTACAGGCTCACCCCTATAGCTCTTTTGAGCTGACACAGCTGCACACGATAGGGCTGAGTTGAACCAAGGATGGAGCTGTGGCCCCAGGGTTAGGAGGGCTGTGGCCCATGAGTCTCTGGTTAGTCTGCATTTCCTTAAGCATCTAACTTCCTTTGCAGCTCATGGAGGTAGACTGTGTGTTCCTTCAAGCCATCCCCATTTAAGGAGCTATCTCTGAGCCTCCGGAAGATGTGATTCAGCCCGGAAAGCCAGGGTTTGTCAGCACTACGATCTGATCTCCAGTACCTAAAACCCAGATGTCTGTCTGTCTAGGGTTTTATCTTTTGCTTTTCTTTGTGCAGTCTGGTTTAAGCCAGGAGTCTCACAGTGTGGCCTAAGGTAGTCTTGAACTCACTGTGTAGCTCAAGCTGCCTTTGAACTCTAAATCCTGCTGCCTCAAATCTCCCTGGTGCTGGGGTCACAGTTGTGTAGCACCGCCCCTGATGTCACTCGTCTCTTTTAAGTCCTGGTTTGCTTTGTTTCTTGGGCCCTCCCCCCTTGATATAAGATGGAGTGGTCCACAGATGCCGTGGCGTGGAGTAGGGTGAAGTTGAGACTAAAGTGGAGGTGACTTGCTTGTCCTGTCTTCAGGGGTTAGTGAGTGACAGGGGTGTTCAGTCCTACCCACCTTTATAATTTAAGCTTCTCTCCCATCTACTCCCCATCCCAGCCATGTCCCCCTGTTTCTCTGTCTCTCTTTCACACACAGGGCGTCACGTACCTCACACTCATTATGTAGCTGAGGATGACACTCAGTTTCTGGTCCTCTCGCTTTTGTCTTCCAAGGACTGAGATTACAGGCACACATCACACCAGGTTTATGCCATGCTGGGGAGCAAACCAAGGGCTTTAAGAGTGTTAGGCAAACACTCTACCAACTGAACTACACCCCAGCCTTCCCCTGTCTCCGGTCTGGATTCTGCTCTGCTAACCCTAGAGGGTTTTGCATTTCAAGATCCCATAACCTACTACTGAGAACTCAAGAACAATGGCAATGGGTTTTTGATCCTACTGCACATACTGGCTTTGTGGGAGCCTAGGCAGTTTGGATGCTTACCATACTAGACCTGGATGGAGGTGGGTGGTCCTTGGACTTCCCACAGGGCAGGGAACCCTGATTGCTCTTTGGGCTGACGAGGGAGGGGGACTT
>NW_026073441.1:0-1888 GCF_014885135.2 Alexandromys fortis
AATTCCTCAATAGGGACCAGCAATTAAAAAGTGACAGGTTTCACCTGGAGTGATGACACACACCTGTAATCCTCAGGAAGCTACTGCAAAAGGATCATGAGTTTGAGATCAGCCTGGACAAACACGAAAGCAACAAAATTCCACATGGTATCTTCGCTTTACTTTTTTTGTTTTGTTTTGTTTTTTTTGTTTTTCCAGACAGGGTTTCTCTGTAGCTTTGGTGCCTGTCCCGGAACTAGCTCTTGTAGCCCAGGCTGGCCTCGAACTCACAGAGATCCGCCTGCCTCTGCCTCCCAAGTGCTGGGATTAAAGGTGTGCACCACCACCGCCAGGCTTTCTCTTTACTTTTGTCCAATGGGCAAAACATGCTTTCTAGGCCTTACCTAAATGGGCTGCTCTGGAAAGAATTCCAAGGAACATGAAAATTCCCATGGTAAGTATCCCATCCACATTTAGTTCTGAGAACTGATTTAATTGCTTAAGACGGCTATCCACTGTTGCTATTCTCATGCAAAAGCCCATGGGGCAGAGCTCCGAATAAGCTCAGCTGATGCCTGTTTCAGAGTCCAGCTCTTTAAGCAGGTGGCTCCTTGGAGGTATCACTTTAGGACTCATTGTGGGGCATATACACACAAGAAACCTGCACATTCTGTTTTCTAACATCGCCAAGGCCTCAGTGGGTCTAGAGTTGATGGCAACCAAGTCAAGACCAAGGTAAAGCCCAGAATCAACAATAGAAGTAGGCACAGGAAACAGGGAGTGGTTGAAGAAAGCTGCAGACATCTATCTGCAGAATTAGATTGTCACTCTCCCTTCCCTTTCCCCTTTTCAATTATAAAAAAAAAACCTTCAAAAGGGGTGCACCTTGTACATTTCTGCTGACTTAAGTCTCAATCAGTCTCCTTACTTTGCTCTACCAAGAACCTGGGTCCTCCAGGTCTCAGCATTTTGTCAGTTCATATAGCATGAGAGAAAATATTTACAATACATAGTTACTAAAGACCTTTAACCAAAATATATAAAGATTTTTTTTTTGAGACAGGGTTTCTCTGTGTGGCTTTGGAGTTTGTCCTAGAACTTGCTCTGTAGACCAGGCTGGCCTAGAACTTGCTCTGTAGAACAGGCTAGCCTCGAATTCACAGAGATCCACCTGCCTCTGTCTCCTGAGTGCTGGAATTAAAGGCTTGCACCATCAGTGCCTGGCTATCCAAAATATATAAATATATGAAGATATTTTAAGACTCAGGAAGAGGGTTGGATTTATAGCTAGTTTGTAGAACACCTGCCTGGCATGCAGGAAGCTCTGGAAGTGATCCACAGCATTTGCATCACCAGACTTGATGTTTTATGCCTGTAGTTCTAGTAGAGGCAAAAGGATCAGAAATTCAAGGTCATCCTTAGCTACATTGTAAGCTCCTGGCTACATGACATTATGCCTCAAAATAGACTTAGTAAACAAATTAATGGCTTTGAACTCCTGATTTTCCTGTCTCTATCTCCCAAGTACTAAGATTATAGGTATGTGTCACTAAGACAAACCACCAACAATCTATTTTAAAATTCGAAAAAAAATGTAACCAGATACTTCAGCAAAGAAGATATACAAACAGCAAATAAACACATGAAACAATGCTCACCATCCTTAGGAGAAAATGCAAATTAAAACCATGTATGAGATACCTATCACAATGATTTGAAGAAAAATAAAACAAGCCAGGCAGTGGTGGCACAAGCCTATAATCCCAGCATTCAGGAGGCAGAGGCAGGTGGATCTCTGTGAGTTCAAGGTCAACCTGGTCTACAAGAGTTAGTTCCAGAACAGGCTCCAAAACTACAGAGAAACCCTGTCTCAGAAAACAAAACACCAAAAAACAAAACAAAACAAAAC
>NW_026073442.1:0-1890 GCF_014885135.2 Alexandromys fortis
TAGGCATAAAATAAATGTGATTAATGTCATCCCTGTCTGATAATTGGGCAGAAAGGAGAACAAAAATGGGAGAGTTGATAAAGACACGGAGAGACTGAGCACACACTGGGATATTTTCTTAGGTTACTGTTGTAATGATTTGTCTGTCAGAGAATTTGACAACACGTAAGAGTACTTTACATTTGCATATCTAATAATTTGTTCCATAAAATGTTAACTGTGGCAATGCCCCTCTTACCTTTGAGGATAGACATTGAGGCAGTGACTCCAACAGTAAATAATTTAAAAATATGAACTGTGTTTTATTATCCATACACCTTTATACCCAATACAACAGGGGGAAGAAGACAAAAGACTGCATCAGCATCATACAAAGAACAATTGGAACAGTTACTTGCTTCAATACGTTGAGTCATCAAGCAATTAACCCATGAAAAAAAATTCTTTTGTTTAGCTGGTGAAACCAACCTAGACCAAGTATCCTGAAGGCAGCCACTCCAAAGGTCAAAGCTCCTGCTTCAAAAGAAGGAGCAGAAGTATGCTTGAATATCTTGACCATTGGTCAGGGTGGAGTGGATTTGCCTATATGGGCCATCTTAATGTCAAAGAGACTAAGGAGCCACACCATAGGTCAGGATGGGTAGACCTGGTTGTGGTCAACAATTCTGAGCAACTTCAAACTCTCTGACCTTCAGACCAGGTGGAAGTAGGTTCACATTTTTGAGTCTCCACATAATATCATGCAACCATTCTTGATGATTTTGAACAGGTAAATTTAACGATGTGGTAAATCTTCAGTATATATTCCTTAGGGAAAAGGGATAAAAAGTGGTATCTTTTTCTAAAAATTGTCTGTGTGTTTGAAGTGACTGAAGGAACACGCTGTAATGTTAGTAAGGCATGGTCTGAGCTCTCTGTAAAAGAGAGAGAACTTGCAGTCAGACCGAAAAGTTATTACAAAGTGGATCAACTGTTCCTGAGTGTGCTGTATGCACACTTGTGTGTGCAGGGGTATGCTATGTGAATGCAGAGGTCAGAGGAAGACACTGGGTGCCCCGTTTTACCATTCTCTGTATTAGTCCCCTGAGACGTCATCTCTTACCAAACCAGGGCTAGGCTGGCAGCCAGCAGCACCAAGTAATCCTCCTGTCTCAGCTTCCTCTCCCTATCCAGTGCTGATATTGCAGGTGTTTTAAGTCTATGCCCAAGCTCCCATTCCCTACCTGACTCTAGGGTTATAGGTGTGAACCTATGTTCAAGCTACCATTCCCTACCTGGTTCTGGGGTTGTAGGTATGAATTTATGTCCGAACTTCCATTCCCTGTCCTGGTGCTGTGGTTTCAGCTGTGTGAGTCTATGTCCAACTTTTTATGTGGCTTCTGGAGCACTGAACCCAGGTCCCTATGCTTTCCCAGCAAGCACTCTCAGCTACTGAGTAATCTCCTGAGCCCCTGGTCACTTTTTATATGGCTTTATTAGAACATGGTGCATTTGTGTGAGAGGAGGAAGGTTAATGGCTAAGTGCAAAATTTATCATTAGAAAGAATTATTTTCACATTTAATTATATTACTGATTTATTATTGTGTTTATTGTCTTAGCTCCGGAAGATCTGGTATGTGTTGTCAAGAACACAAAACTTCAGAGAGGAAAAATGCTGCTTTGAAATTCCCAAGTCAAGGCAGGAAACTGCTCATCTTCCAGTGCATGAATATGAAGAAGGGGACATGGGCACCGGCAGAGCACAAATAAAATTCCAGAATTTAGACGGGGGAAGTGAGAGGGTAGAGAGCTGAAGGCCAGACAGCAAGATGCTATCTTCAAAACAAAATCAAAATCACCAGCAAAAGAACCTACACACACACACACACACACACACACACACACACACA
>NW_026073443.1:0-1886 GCF_014885135.2 Alexandromys fortis
GAATTTAATGCTAAGCTTCATGAGATGGAACCCTTGTCTTGCACTGTCAAATAGGCCATGGGCCTATAGGAAACCCTAAAACTATTATTCTGTTAAAGAAACATATCAAGGAAATGACTCCTGACAATACAGATCCCATCCTCACTCAACTCTATCACAGAAGATTTGTCTTGCAATAAATGAAAATTAACACAGTAACAAACAACTGGACAATCTGAGGAGAATGGAAGACTTCGGAACACTCAAGACTTAAATAATATGTCTTTATATACACCCCTCCTTTATTGGCTCAGTGGTCTATGAAGAAGAATATACAGAATCATTGTAATTCCCAAATGTGATGATTAACTCCAAAGAATCAGTGTCTTCTAGATATAACAGGATATATATTCACAGAGACTATTGCAGCATGCACAGGGTCTGAACATATCCAAACCGGATGTGATCCTAGTACTGTTAGCTAAAAGTGGGCATATTGTTCAACTCCTAACCAAGAGACTATCTGTGTAGGGTAAAAAGGACAGTAAAAGAAACCTATCTTGGTCCTGAAACAAGAGCTAGTGAAAGAAACACACCCTCGATCTGAGACCTGAGCCAGTGAAACAAACACTTTATCTTTGCATACAGAACCAGAAAAACCTCCTGACTCTGAAACCAGAGCCAAAGAAACATATTTTGGCACTAAAACAAGAGTCAGTGAAAGAAATATGTGTGCCCCACCCCCAAACTAGAGCTAAAAAGCTATTAAAAAAAAAAAAAAAAAAAAGGCCAGTGAAAGAAATCAGTTTAGCCCTGAACTGCCCTGAATAACTAAACTAACCAATCCCTGAGCAGAAAATCTTCCTGTTTAAACTTCACCCCTGTCAAGACCTTTAAATGTCCCTTTGCCAGTGCAGCTGGAGTTGCTGTTCTTTCCCACCCTGGCAGAGGAAGTCACTCTCCAAATAAATCTCTTTCTCAGAAGAGTATTGGGTGAAGGTCAGCACAGAATGGAAGAACCTTGTTGAGTCATCCCGTAGGGGTGCTGAGAGCAGCAAAAACATTGCTGGGAAATTCCTGAGGGTGGCTGAGCAACACTGAGAAGAACAGAATAGAGTAACCTTGCTGAGACATTCCTTAAGAGACCTAGCAGAAAAAAACTTGCTGAGATGTTCCTTTGCAGTGGGGCGGTGTAGGGAGATGCTGAACAGAAAAAAAGTAACAACTTTTCACTGGCGCAAGATGTAATTGCTACATTTCTGCATGGGCTTTCCCTTTTGCAGTGTAGCAGAAGAAGTAAAAACTTTTCCTTTTTAATTGTTTTTATTGAGCTATATATTTTCCACTTCTCCCCTCCCTTGAAGAAGGAGGCTTAAAAGAAATCCCACACTAGCTCAGAATTGAGAAAATAAAGGGTTATTTATTCAGGGTTAGACACACCAGTCGCAATCCTCTGCTGGAACGGAGAACAGCAAATCTAAGCCTTAGTTTCGGTTCACTAAAATGGAGCAAAGCTAAAAAGACTGCAGAAGAAACACAGCCTAGCTTAGCAGTCCCCCAAAGCTCCCTTGCTGGTTCAGCAGACCCCGCCAATCTCCGATAACTAATGATAGCTTTCCCTACTGTATTCCTAGAAAGTTCCTAACCACTGGGACCTTCCACAAATCAGCCCCCACACTAATCTTTCCTCCATCAATCAGCCCCTGATCAATCCCTCCTCTCTGAAATTCCCCTAACTCTACTTAAAAGTAACTTGTGTGCCTTCTTTAAGGGTCACCAAGTGGCACCCCAATGCTGGAATTAGTAAAGCACTCTTGTTATTGCATATGTGGGCTGTTGGTCTTCTTTTTTAATTTTTTTTATTATTTTTATTTATTTATTTATTAAATATTTCTGTCTCTTCCCCA
>NW_026073444.1:0-1888 GCF_014885135.2 Alexandromys fortis
GAAGGAAGGAAGGAAGGAAGGAAGGAAGGAAGGAAGGAAGGAAGGAAGGAAGGAACGAAGGAAGGAAGGAACGAAGGAAGGAACGAAGGAAGGAACGAAGGAAGGAACGAAGGAAGGAACGAAGACTGACTGTTTGGAAATTCTAACTAACTCCTATTTTAGGGACATTCTGTATTACACAGATTAGAGAGAAATAACTTTGACTCTCAGGTGAGTGTGCATTGAAGTAACCAAGGTCAGCTTCGTGGGGAGCCAAGACGAAAGAAAGGTTGTGGGAATAGAGGGCTTTTCTAAAGTGGACTGAATGGGGAGGAGCTGGGTGTCTTAGCCCATCGGGCTGCTTTCATAGAACACCAGATGACAGGCAGCTTGTGTAGATGATTACAATAAAGTCGTCCCACTCTAGCTCACAATGGGGTATAATAAATGGTTCTTTATTTAGAAGTAGACTCACAGATCAACAGTCCTTTGCACGAGCAGGGAACAGGAACCAAATCCAGCAGCCAGGAGAGCTTTGCAAGCTTTATGTCTGCATTTATGGTACAAGAAACCACACCCAAGTGGCTGGTATCTTAAAGGCTATTGGTTTAAGGAGTTCACACAGCACCTCCCCTTTTTGTCTAAATTAGAGAGTTCCAAACCCAGTACAAAACTATATACAATAAGAACAAAATATCAAGTATAAAAATTAGAATTACAGCCAGCATAAAATAAGCATATAATTAATATCAAGCAAGAAACTTATGCTAAATGTTTCATTAATTATCCCATCCTAAGAAGTCTAACTCTTGTTTTAGAAATAACTTGGTCAAACTGGGATTTGTCTCTACTGCATGTACTGGCTTTTGGGGATTCTATTCTCTTTGCATGTATACCTTGCTCAACCTGGATGCAGTGGAGAGGACCTTGGTCTTTCCAAAGGGCAGAGTGCCTTGCCCTCTCTTAAGACTGGAGTGGGGAGGGGGTGTGACGGTAGTGGGAGGAAGGAAGGAAGTGGGAATTTGGGTAGGTATTTTTTAAAGTAATAAAATAAAACAATAATAAAAAAGAAATAACTTGACCAAGCCATGAGAGGAAAGTAATTGCAACTATCTAGTCTTCAACCCCATTGAAGACCTGAGAAAGGAAATAATATTACTTGAGTAAACAGAAAGTGCAATCAAGCAATTTCCAAGTGTGTAGTAAATGACAGAGGCAACTGGCTACCTGGGCAATCACCCAAAGTCTCATTTGCAGTGTTGGAGCAACCAACTTTGACTAAGGCCTAGAGTAACTGACAGATCATTTTCAGAGGGAGAAAAAAATTTCAGAACAGTCTTACCCTGTCTTGGCAAGGTTTGGTAGTCTTTTTTCTTGTATCCTGCTTGTCCAGTCTGGACACTCTGCATTTTGTCTGTGGTCAAGGCATGGGCAGTTCCTTGTCCAAAGGCCAGTTTTGCCAAGAAGAAAACAGGCTCCAAGTGGGGTGTCTTTGGTACCCAACATTCTCTTAGGAATAGATTAGTGCTGCCAGGAGCGATTGTGTCTCACATCAAAAGAACCTTAAGTTATTTAACTTCCATATTTTACAGTTCTTTGAAGTGGTTGAAGATTACCAATCTATGCAGAATACAATCTCTATGTATCTAGAGAACTTGAATAGTCTAACTATAAGTATGACAAACATGGATGACTATTGACCTATAATTCTTAATACCTACATGGCTTAAAGAGTAAGGCCTCGATCAAAGGTAGAAATGTATAGTGCAATATGATAAATATATCCTAAAATTGTATCAATATACAAAATGTCTTAAGCAGAGGTAGAAACATACATGCATACAATCTGACAAAATAACTTTGCATAGGTGTACAAATATTGTAAACAGAAATAGGAGCATATTCAATA
>NW_026073445.1:0-1886 GCF_014885135.2 Alexandromys fortis
CTGACCTGCAGGCATACACACAGACAGAACGTTGTATACAAAATAAATAAATAAATATTAAAAAAAACAAAATAGAAACAATAAAGAATCACAAACCAAGGACATTATGATAAAATGATCAGTAACCACAAATGCAAGCATAAACATCAGTATACAAAAGGTAGTAGAGAGAATTTCACATGCTGAAGATACAATAGAAGAAATAGACTCATCAGTTAAAGAAAACATTAAATCTAACAAAAACTTTGTAACATGAGGGCCTGCTCATTGGGGTTTCTGTTATGCCCAGTTCCCCAGCCATTTAGTCCTAGTGAAAATCACACAGAGATCTCCAAAAGTTATAAGACTGATTGGCCCATTTGCTCAGGCTACTTATTAGCTCTTGTACCTTATATTATCCCATTATTCTGATCTATTTTAGCCATATCGCTCGGTACCTTTTTCAGCTGGCAGGTCACATTCTGCTTCCTAGGTAGTCTGTGCAGGACTGGAAGGAATCAACTTCCTCCTTCCCAGAATTCTCCTGTTCTCATTGCATCATTTTTTACCTCCTGTCTGGTTTTCCCGCCTATACTTCCTGCCTAGCCAATCAGCATTTATTTGAAACATCACTGACAAAATACAGATAATTCTCCCACACCACTTCCCCCTCTTTAAAAAAAAAAAAGGAAAATATCCATAGTCCATATTTTGTGAATGTGGGTGTAGTATTTTAGGCTACTTCCAGCTGGTTGGGGGAGCTGATAATCTTATGGTGATCTAAAGAAAATTTAGAGTTATGATCAAGTCCTGACTGAAGTATTCTGAGAGTCTTGATCATCTCAAACAGCAGTCTTGAACCTATTCTGGATGAAGAACTCAGTCATCTGGGCCATCTATTACTGCCAAAAAAATTTTAGGTGTTTTTTTTTTATCAAAGCTAAATTTTCTTAATTTTGAATACATTTAGAGCCTCTCATTTATTGTGGAAACAAAAGCAACATCTCTTTTTCAAAGTAACATACTTTTTGACTTCAATTTTGAAGTCAAGGTATTTTTAAGATACCTATCTTGGATTATTTTTGCAGCATTTCTAAGTAGATATCTTTTAGCAGCTGTTGTTTCTTTCTAAGCATTTAAACAATTTAAAGATAGCATAATAGCATACAGTATCAAGATTTTTTGTGTATTTTTTATCTTTACATGGCTTTATTTTAACCTCTTTTTTTTAGTTTTACTTTTAACTTTTAGCTTTTTGAGATTGGTTTTCTGTGTATCTTTGTCCTGGACTCCCTTTGTAAACTAGGCTATCCTTATGTATCTTTGTCCTGGAACTCCCTCTGTAAACTAGGCTATCCTTGAACTCACAGAGTTCTATCTGTCTGTCTCTGCCTCCCAGGCAAATCCTACTGGCATGTGTCACCACAACTGGCTACTTTCTTTCTTTTTTTCTTTTTCTTTTCTTTTATTTTGTACTTTGTGAACTTTAACCTTTAGCCTGTATATATTTTTAACACAGTGTAAACCCTTTAGACTTTTTTCTTTGAATCTCTCTTTACTGTATATCTCTCTATTTTTGACCACGTGGGTCTTTAATTTGATAAGGAATATGGGGAAGATATATTATATATATAGGCGTGGCTTTGATGACTAGATTCAGCCCATTCCTTAGCTTTATGAAATTTTACCCTCATGGTGAAGATACTGGTTGTAGCCATGTTTTTTTTTCTACAACTTTATGGTGTTTTAAGGTCCTTGCCAGGAAGCAAGCTGCAACAATGTGTCCATAGCTCCATAGTCCAGACCACCTACTTGAAAGAGTCAGAGTTTTTCCTGGCAGGACTGCCCAGAAAGCTGGCATTTTAAAACAGTGCAGCTTTTTTTTTTTTTTTTTTTTTTTTTTTTTT
>NW_026073446.1:0-1877 GCF_014885135.2 Alexandromys fortis
CTCTCTCTCTCTCTCTCTCTCTCTCTCTCTTCCCCCCCTCTTCCCTTCCTCCCTCTCACTCTATTTATCTCAATAAAACTCCACTTAAGTTCTGCCTGAATGGTGTGTCTGTCTCTCCCTTGCCATGGGCTCTCACCCACTATGAGGGCCCTTGGCCATCCAAGGGCCAACATTTGGTGCCATGAGACTTGGCAGGCTCTTCTGGCAGTTCCTACTGTCTGTCACAGGTTTGAGGAACTCCAGAACCCTGCAACGTTCAACCTGTTCACTTTTCCAACTAAGGATCAATGGAATTTTACACCCAACCCTGGCAAAACCTGCAGTAATGCAGAAAACCCTCCCATCACCTCTTTGTCCATGTTTTCCATGACTGAAGATTCATCTCAGCATTTGTTTCTTGCCTTTTGGTTTCATTCACACAACCCAGTGCTGAGCACCCATGGTCTTGGGCTTGGTGCACTGGATCCTCTCTTTGTGCTCGACAGGCCAGAAAAGGCAACCAGTCCTTCCTTAGTCTCTGGGATGCTGGAGATTACACACTTAGGATCTTCCCTATCTTACTCGGGAAACTGAGCCCCCCCTCCCCCCCAACAAATCAAACCGCATAGCTGCTTATTGGTATCCTTCATTCTGCCAGTGATCTGGTAGTTGGAAGTGCTGTCTCTGCTCTTTTTCCCTGTTCTCTTTGCTTTCTTGTCTGTCTTTTGTTCCCAATATGCTAAAACTCTCCTGTCTGTCACAGTGGTCTCCTACCACCTCTCACTTTGGCTAAGCCAGTCTCTGAGCGGGATCCTCCCTCTGCCTGGAAATGGTTCATTTTCACAGGCAGCTCATGCTCGTGTTGAAAATGTCTCACTCTTCTGTTTGCCCTGTCTCTACCGCTGCCACTACTGCCGCTGTGCCATCCAGCCCTGGGTGGTGGGTCCCTCCTTCCCACCTGGCTGTGCTGCAGCTCTGTCTCTGTTCCCCCTTTCTGCTGCAGCCTCAGCGGGCAGGTCCTTCCTCTCTGCCAGGCTGTGGGCTGGCAGAATATGCTCAGGATGCTTCCTGTATGTTTCATGTGTATGGAAAAAATGTAAACAGTAAGTGTGAATGGTGCGGCCACCCACGTGTGATTCTGAATGCCTGCATCCTTTATGTGTGTCATACTAAGGGCATATGGTTTCAAATATATAAGGTGCCTTGCAACGTGTGGGCAGGCTCCATCTTGGCTAAGGGCAGGTCAGATGACCTAACTGCCATATTTGCTCAGGGCGACCACGTGACTGCTGACATTTTGTTTAAGGTTAAAAGAGATACTTCATCGCCATCTTAGTTAAGAGCAAGACTGACCGGCTAGGTGACCTAGTCACCATCCTTACTATGGGTGTTCTTTGCTTCTAATTCATCTTATACTGACTCTGTTGCTTGTGCCGTGTTTATGCAGTGACATGTTTTTTTTGTCGTGGCCTGCCAGAGTACCCAGTTCATGCAGAGACCCCACTCACCCACTCTACCTGCAGTGAACCTGTTCTCTTCCACCTACAACGAATCTGCTTTCTGGTTCATTGGTGGCTTTGATGCTCCAATTTTTTTCTTTGCTCCAAAAGAAAGAATGCACATGTCTGTCTACTCTCTTTCTTGAAACGCCCTGTCTGCTTGTTACAATGTGTGAGTCAGAGATAGAGAAGCCAGCTTCCTCTGCCTCAGTATTCACGTGACTTTCGATTTAGCTTTAAGTGTGAATGTAAACTAGTTTAACTCTGTATGTGTGTATGCAACTTACATTCAACTGTGTGTATATGGTCATATAATAATTTTTTTAAATGTTTTGAACAGTCCTAATGAACTTTGCTCATTTTATCTCCTTCTAGACAAAAGACATGTCTCAAATATTT
>NW_026073447.1:0-1867 GCF_014885135.2 Alexandromys fortis
TGGTCTACAAGAGCTAGTTCCAAGACAGGCTCCAAAGCTACAGAGAAACCCTATCTTGAACCCCCCCCCAAAAAAAAAGTTTTTATTTTATTTTACTTTATTTTATTTTGAGACAGGATCTCACTCTGTAGCTCTGGATGGCTTGGGACTCAATAGGTAAGTCAAGCTAACCTCAAACTCACAGAGATCCTTCTGCCTCTGGCTCCTGAGTGCTGGGGTTGAAGGCATGCACCACCATCCCTAACATTTTTACATGAGTGTAGGAATGTGTGTGTGTGCACGTGTGTGTGTGCGCGCACACGTGGATACATGCACAGGACTGCAACTGCACTGTGGATACCAGGACGTTTGGAGCTGGAGCTATAGACGGTTGTGAGCCACTTGAACTTGGATCCTCTGGGAGAGTGGTTCATGTTCCTTACTGTTGAGCCATCTCTCCAGACCCACAACCTTGAATTTCTGATCTCCCTGCATCTACGTCCAGCGTGCTAGGATTATGTGAACATATGGTCACACTTGTTTCACATAGTGCTGGGAATCTTCCTTGGGAGCCTTCATGCCAGGCAAGTACTGTAGCAACTGAACTAAGTGCCTGGCTTAAAACAACATCATTTAATTATTTTAAAGATTTACTTTTATTATTTTGATTTTATGTGTGTGTGTGATGGTATGTGCAAGTGAGTGTAGATGCCCTTGGAGGGGTATTGAACCCTTCTGGAGCTGAGGTTATAGGTGGCTGAATGGTAGGTGCTCTTAACTGCTAAGCCCTGTCCCGTTTTCCACCCATCCCCCCCTTTTTTTGAGACAGGGTCTCATTATGCAGCCTTAGTTGACCTGGAACTTACTATATAGACCAGGCTGTTCACAAACTCACAGAGAGCCATCTATCTCTTTCTCCTGAGTGCTGGGGTTGAAGGTGTGCACTACCATGTACAGCCCAAAAGAAATAAAAGTTAATAAAATAAAATAAATTAGTTAAGAAGTCACCCCTCTGATATTCTCTGAGTTGGTGATGACACCTTTCTTGAATGTTTGCAAGACTCTGCCTGTTTGCTGCTGAAGGCTAGCCCAATGTGCAGATGAAGGCTAGCCCGGTGAATCAAACTTTTACTTGAAGAGTGAAAGTGATTTAAACAATAAGGAAGAGGCATCACTTCCTGCATCACAGAAAGTCCAGAGGTAGCCTCAGGCCTGGTTAATCAGTAGCTCAGCAATGTCACCCGGAGGGAGATTCATTCTGATAATCCACTAGGCCCCTTTCTTCATTGTAAGATGGCAAAGGCTGCTCCGGCATCACACACAGTGGGTAAGAGCATAGGTTTGTGGTAGCATTTATCTGTGGTCCCTTTGGTCGGGAAGCTGAGGCAAGAGCATTGCCAGTCTAGGCAACTGGCGAGTATCTGGTAAGTCAGGGCACACCACAAAATCCTGTCTGAAAAAAGTGAAAACAAAACAGAAGGGTAGGGAGTTTATAAATGGAGTGTGGTTGCTAGAATGCTTGCCTGCTTCCCCAGCGAATGGGAAGCCCCGGGTTCCATTGCTAGCAATCCATAAACTGTGCATGGAGCTTCATGTTCCTGCACTAGGGAGGTAAAGGCAGGAGGGTCAGGAGCTCCAGACCATGTCGTTTAAGTCTAGCCTGAGCTACACGATACCCTGCCTCAAAAGGAAAAGAAGTCCAAAGTTATCCTCAGCTACACATCAAGTTAGAAACCAGCTTGGGTTACATCTGAAGAAAAAAGGGGCCAGCAAGATGGTACGGCTCAGCAGGTGAAAGCCCTGTTTGACAAGCTTAAAAACCTTAGTTTGAGCCAGGCAGTGGTGGTGAATGCCTTTAATCCCAGCACACGGGAGTCAGAGGAAGGTG
>NW_026073448.1:0-1825 GCF_014885135.2 Alexandromys fortis
CTCGAAAAACCAAAAAAAAAAAAAAAAAAAAAAATCACTTTCTACCTACATTTCAGTTTTGTTCTGAAAATGATCACCAAACTATTGATTTATGTTGCTTTCTTCAAGAGTTTCTTTTGCTTAAGAAATCTCTCCAAGATAAGCTGAAGTATCTAGAATTCAGTTGCCTTTAAATTCAAGTTGGGCTTCTATACTGCAGATTCTTAACTTCCCACTCTATTCAAATTTAATGAGCCTTTCCTATAAGCGTGAAGCTGTGGAAAGGTAGGGCTGCTCTCAATTTGTAGTTTGGTAATGCTAAATCATGCTGGAGCTGTGCAGGGACACTGGTGGTTAGGAAGGTGATATTTGAGTCCCCTTGCCTATATCTGTTCTCTTCCAGGACTCAGGAAAGAAAAAGGCAGTGCTTACTCATCTCTTCCTCAGACCACAGCAGTTACTTTGAACTTACTAAAGAAATGAATCTCTTAACTCTTGGTAACCTGAAAGAGTTTCTGCTTCCTACTACGTGTACCCCAGGTTGACCAAGAACTCATTGATGTGGGATGTCCTGTATATGTGTTGCTTTTATTGGTTGATGAATAAAGCTGTTTTAGCCAATGTTTAAGCCAATGACTTAGTAGAGTAAAGCCAGCCAGTCGCTGAGGAAACAAGACATGTAGAAAATGAGGGAACACCACGGCCACATGGCAATACATAGACTAATAAAAATGAGTTAATTTAAGATGTAAGAGCTAGCTAGGAATATGCCAGAGCCATCAGCAGAACAGTGTTGTAATTAATAGAGTTTCTGTGTGATCATTTGGGTCTGGGCAGAGAGGAAACAAATGCACAGTCCCCGTTTACAACTACTGATCCTCCTGCTTCTGCCACCAAGCACTAGATTTGTATACACTACCATGCTCAGAAAAATGTCAGAAATAGTTTTCTCACTGTTAACTTACAAAAAGTCAATGTAAGATTTAGTTCAAGAAAGGTCCTCAATTCCATCAAGATTGTAATTACATTATTTCCTTCCTTAATGACACTTGGATGCAGGGTTGTTCCACTGGATAGTTGTGTGTCTTTTATTTGGAGGTATGACTCCAGCTGAGCGGCATCTCATTATGCAGCTCAGGCTGGCCTAAGCTCGTGCTCAGCCTCTCAAGTGCTGGGGTTACGTGTGTGCATCCCTTCACTTGACTTAGTGGCCACCTGACTGACCACCTACCATATAAATTAGGAGGAGACAGCCTGATGTTGTTTTACTGTGTTTCTACTGCTTAGGAAAGGGCCTAGCACAATGGAAAGCAACACTGTTTGCTGAATTCATGGACTTTAACATGTATGTTAACATATATGCTTCAGCTTACCTTTTGCTGTGTAAGGAGTGATACTATTTGCTTCTACACAGACAGCAGTTTGTGAAGTTTTGATACAGACTGGAATTCCAATAATTTTATATTCATTTCCTATTTTCATTTTATTCACTAGTTCATCTGTGGTTATTAAACACAAAAGAAATAGCATTTACTAAATGAAAATTGCATATCATTGTATGGCTCACATGTCTGGGAACAGTGACCATTCAGTAGCCCAGTTAGTAGCGAAGTATTTACTTTTGTTCAGTATGGTATCCATATGCAATGGACCAACAATGGAAACCAAGGCCATTTTATTGCTGATGTATGTTAACATTTATAAGTAATATGAATTAACTTTAAGAGGCATGTGATACAAGAAACTAGGTTAATTAAATATTCACCTACAATGCAGTCAAGAGGAAAAAATACCATTCTGTATAAGATAAAACATCTTTTGGTTAAATGCTAAAGAATGAGCCGGG
>NW_026073449.1:0-1852 GCF_014885135.2 Alexandromys fortis
TTTTTTTTTTTTTTTTTTTTTTTTTTTTTTTTTTGCCCTGCAGGAACTATGGCTTCCAGCTTGGAATTCTTATGGGATTTTGTGGTAGGTCTCCCCCAGGTCTTTCTTTACATGGGCACAGACCAGCTAACTTTCAGAATACAGGCTACAGCAGAAAGCCCAAACAACTGCACTCCGATGAGTGAACAATAGACTCCCAGAGGGAAAATATCTTTCAGAGTGAATTGATTAAGTTTGACCCCAGTTGTTATGTAATGCTACATTAACAGTTCAAACCATCTGCCTTGCTCAAGAACAGTTCAGTCTGGCATCCTAGATATAGCAAAATTCACATCTATTTATGGGAATTTCCAAGCAGACTATTGTTTTAAATATCTGCATTATGTAGTTATCTTATACTTAAATATTTAAAACCAAAGTCTATCTGCCTTATCCATCTGAATTCCACTGTTAGTTTCAACCCTTTGTGTTGCTGTGAGGCTATATCAGTAGAAGACAAAGGATGGAAGCTCACAAAAGGTCCCAAACACTCTTCCAAGTCAAAGGATTTTTTGTCAGACAAAGTAAGAAGGCTAATAAACCTTGAAATTCAAGTACTGGCATATGTAACAGTGAAGGCAGGAAGAAATAGAATGCTTGAGTGTTTTGCTGTGATTGTTAGTTTATTTTTTGTTTGTTTTTATTAATATCATATCTGTTCTGCTTAGTCTTTTATTAGGAGAATGCAGTTTTGAATATTGAATCCCTATTGAACAATCCTCATTAGAAGAAGGATATTAGGCAGGCATATGTGTTTAATTCCAGAACTTAGGAGGCAGCTGCAGGATGATCTTTTGAGTTCCAGGTTTGCATAGTCTACATAACAAGTTCCAGACCAGCTAAGGCTACATAATGAGACCCTATCTCAAAAAAACATGACCCTATCTTAAAAATCATCTTATTAAAAGTTGAAGCAGTTGAAAGTAGTGACACGTATCTTCAATTCTGGCACTCAGGAGGCAGAAGAAGCTGAATATCTGTGAGTTAGAGGGCAACCTGGTCTACAGAGTGAGTTCCAGGATATCCAGGACTATCACAGAGAAAATTTGCCTCAGAAAAACGAAAACCAAACCAAACAAAAGAAAACAAAAAAGTTAAAAATTCCAGGAAGGGGTTATCAGATGGTTTGCTATAATGCATCATCAGAAGCAGCAGATATACATTAGCTGTGGCCATGGGCAGTGGACAGCCCTTAACACTGCACACATACTGAAATGAAATCCAGTAATTTACAAGTCTGCTGATAGGAATTTTGTTGCTACGCAAGAGAGCAAGCCTGCATTCAAATTAAATTCAAATTTGAGAGCTTGAGAACCACACTTTATGGTTGGCTCATTCCTTATAAACTCATTTGCTGCCCAAGGTAGAACCGGCAAGTTCCTTGGGGGAATGTGAGAAATTGAAGGTATCACAATATGAGTGCTGTAATCAGATTCAGATCCTGCAGACTCAATTCTCTATAGGAAGAACGTGGATATGAACCTACTTTCAGGTACTCCAGTTTCAAAGTATCTTTGTAACTTTTATTGCTATATCAAGAAGTATTTATATGATTTTATTTTCTATCCAAGACATTTGATTGCATATATTTCTGTATACCACATGCCTGCCAGGCATTTGTGGAGGTTAGAAGAGGACATCAGATCCCCTGGAACCAGAGATACTGAGGGTTGAATGGTGCTATGCTGATGCTGGAAACTAAACCTAGACCCTCTACAAAACCAAGTGCCCTTAACTGTGAAATCATCTCTCCTGCCTGTTACAGGAGGAGTGGGCCTGCTTTTGGTCCTGGCTGCCCTGCTAGCTTACACTC
>NW_026073450.1:0-1910 GCF_014885135.2 Alexandromys fortis
TTTTTTTTTGGCTTGGAAAGTTCTTCCCGGTCTAAGTTAAATAAATGTAGACATTATCCTAAGTCAGAATTGAATAAGAAAGCTTTAATTCTGATATTTGAATGCAGAAGGTCCGAATTTAAATGAGCTAACCTGTGGATAATTAAACTCAATACATGGAATGCATACATTTTCAGAATCATAATCTTGTACATGATTGTATATAAATATTTATTTTGACATATAACTAACCCTTCTACTTGTGCAGATAGCCTTTTAAGAATAATGATTACAAATCACAGTCCACAACCATCTACCTAAATACAAACCGACTTGACTTATACCCTTTTTCTTGTTACAAACATGATGATAAGGTAGAGTAAATACAGTAAATGGAATTTTAGTTCTGATTTTAACCACTGTAAATGTAGTGGTGTGAGTACTTACTTTGGAGAGTCACTGGTTGAAGATCATCAATTCGTCTCTTCGTTTGTCACTCTGAACAGTTACAAGGACATTTTATTGCTTGAGTATTATGAAGTCCCTAGTTCTCCCTTTACTAATTTTCTTAAAGTAAATTTGAAACCAATTTATTACATGTATTTCCCAGATAGGCTCATATTTTTGTTAATTAATGGATTTAAAAATTAGTTTTTGGCTTAGAATTTTTTTTAGATGCTGGGTAAATGACTCAGTGCTTAGAACCTTCTGCCATCAAGATGTCTGATTAGTGTCGGTGCCTCATAATGTGGCATAGTCTCTCTCTCTCTCTCTCTCTCTCTCTCTCTCTCTCTCTCTCTCTCTCTTTCTGTCTTTCTCCCTCTCTCTCTCATGTGCACACACACAGAATGAAAGACAGACAGACAGACAGGAGAAAGAGGGACGGCAGAAGAAAATAATTAAATTAGCATTAATGTTAAAATGTTGATCCTAAATGAATGACATGGTACCAATATCTCCTCTGCCACATAAAGTCCCATTTTAACATCTTGCATTGACACACCCTTGCCATCAATGATGAGCCAATGCTAATTCACTAGTAAAAATAAAAGTCTACAGTCTGTATTAAGAGTTCACTGTGTTGTAAGCCCTCTAGACTTTGACACATATGACACATACGCACTTTTATAATATCACTGAAACGTAGGGCCCTAATTTAGAGAACTGAAGTTAAATGTCCTGTCCTTCATCCTTCTCTCACTCCAGCATCCAGCAACAATGTCCTCATCATTTTATTTCTGGAAGCTTGCCATATAGTTAGAAACTGAGGAGATCCTACTTCATCTGGCTTCTTTCACTTTGTGATGCCCCCATTAAAAACTCCCCTTGTATTTTTGTGTCTTAAACTCATTTATTTAAGGATTTTGCTTGCTTTTATGTTTCAGTCATTATGCGTAAGAGTTTTACAGATATTCCTTTGCAGTTTATTATATGGATTTAAGTTCTTACTGTCTTCCGAGGACAATTGCTGAGTTCATATGAGTATGTTTGATTTTGTGGGAACCTGACAGAGTACATGACAACAACAGTGAAGCTGTCGCCGTTTTGCACTCTGCCAACACCAAGTGAATGTTCCCGTTGCTGCTCTCCAGGGGTTCTTTGGACAGTGTTGCTGTTCCAATAGAAATTTTGGCATTCTAGTAGACATTTCCCTTTATCTCTTTGTTTAAATGTGCCGTGCTCTAATGGCATTTTATGAACACACTAAATTGTTTGTCTTCCATCAGAGTGTCTCCTTTGGTTGAGAGTCTGTTTGGAGGCTTTGCCTGTTTTCTGAGTTGTTTGGTATTTTGGCGCACGCCTTTAATCCCAGCACTTGGGAGGCAGAGGCAGGCGGATCTCTGTGAGTTCGAGACCAGCCTGGTCTACAGAGCTAGTTCCAGGACAGGCTCCAAAGCCACAGAGAAACCCTGTCTCGAAAAACCAAAAAA
>NW_026073451.1:0-1883 GCF_014885135.2 Alexandromys fortis
GGATCCAGTCTATTTGGTGCTTTGTAAGTGTCTCGTGTCTTCATAGGCATATCATTTGTTAGGTTGGGAATGTTTTCTTCTATAGTTTTGCTAAATATATTTTCTGTGCTTTTGAGTTGAAATTCTTCTCCTTCTTCTATACCTATTTTTCTTAAATTTGGCCTTTTCATGGTGTCCCGTATTTCCTGAATAATTTGGGCTAAGCTTTTGTTAGATTTAATGTTTTCTTTAAGTGATGAGTATATTTCCTCTATTGTATCTTCAGAGCTTGAGATTCTCTTTTCCATCTCTTGTATTCTACTGTTTATGCTTACATTTTTTTCTTTATCATTTTCTCATGATTTCTGTTTCTATAATTCCCTTGGCTTCTGTTTTCTTTATTGTTTCTGTTTCAGTTTTCAAGTCTTGAATAGTTTCTTTCGCATGTTTTATTTCTTTTTCTTGGTTTTCTTTGGGGGATTTGCTGATGTCTTCCCTTTTTTGTTTGTCTTTTCCTCAATTTCTTTAAGGAGAATTTCTCATTTCTTCCTTCAGAGTTTTAAACATTCCATTGAAGTTATTTTTTAGGACATTTTCAGCTTCATCTATATTTGGTTTTTCAGTTCTTACTGTTGTAGGGTCTTTAGATTTTATTGGTGTTGCGTTGTTCTTTGTGGTGTTGCATGTGTTCTTACATTTTCTACTCATCTTTTCCTCTAATAGATGTAGTTGGGGCTGTCTGAGATTCTGTTGAATAAATTTATGTGACAAAGAATCCAAAGCTCAGATAATTGTTCCTTGTGGTACAGTCAGTGCCACAGTTTTAGCAACCCTATTGGTTACTCCATGTTCCTGGAAATAGCTCAGTGCTCCTGTGCTTTGCTCTGCTCCCTTGGAATTTGCTCTCGCCAGCCTATTTTGGCCTAGGTTACTGGCTTTGACCCGTTCCTGTAAATTCTGGTCTTGATTCCCTCCTGCAGAAGTCTCTGGCTTGGAGTTGGTCCTGCAAATGTTTCTGGCTCCAGTCTACTGTCTTGGAGTTTCCAGGCTCAGGTGCAACCAGAACCAAAGAGGACCTGGCTCAGGCTTAGTCCCTCAGAGGTCCCAGGTTCCTGCCTTATTCCTGTTGATGTCCCAGACCAATGCCTGCACCCATTTCACCTTCTTCAGGCAACATCAGCAGTCATTTTTCTATGGATGCTGCCTTTCCAGTTTATATAGGATAGCATCAAGCAGTACAGGCAAGAGTATTTTCTTGTCCAAATGGCTCAAAAACTCCATAAGGAGCCTCTTTGGTGTCCATCATCCTCTTCAAGTAGATTGGTACTGCCAGGAACAGAAGTGTCTCATTTTCATGAAAAATCCTGTTATTAAAACATTTTAAATGTCATATTCTGAAGGTCTTTGTAAGATTTGAAAAATACACATCTAACTGAATTGTATCTATATAACTAGAAAACCTAACTAATGTGACTACAGCTTGAGTATTATAGATTACTATCGATTAGCCTAGATTTCTTAAGTATGCATTACATTTTCAAATGAGCTATACAAACACAATACCTTAGTCAAGAGCAAAAATACATATAATTGATCTTAAATTTGTATCAATAAACCAAGATCTATACCAAAGCAAAGTATCCATCTCTAAAGCATATACCTTTAAATGTAAACAAACATTTATAAACGATGTTTGGGAATTAGGGAATTGTTCTCCCCAAACTGCTTCCTGCTTTTAGCTGGGTGAAGGATTTTGGCGGATGATCATAGCAACCTTTCAGAGTTCTTGGTCCAAACAATATTAGCCTGGAAAAAATCCAAAGGTTCTCATTTTCTCTGAAAACAAAATCAGAACCTCTTTTCCAAAGAAACAAATCCTTAGACCCAAACCCTAAAGTCAAGAT
>NW_026073452.1:0-1877 GCF_014885135.2 Alexandromys fortis
CCCTCCCTCCCTCCCTCCCTCCCTCCCTCCCTCCCTCCCTCCTTCCTTCCTTCCTTCTGCCTCTCCCTGTCTTTCTCCCTCTCTCCCTCCCTTCCTTACCATGTTCTCTAGCAAACTGTGGAGTGGGAGCATCTCCTTGACTAAACTTCCTTTACTTTTAAACTTGCAATAGCAGAGAAATCTTCTAAGTATAAAAATCCATAAAAGACCGCTGTGTAATTTTATTTATAAAGGTCACAAGCAGGAGAAATTCAATTGCAGTGACGGAAGGAAGGTGATGGACATGGGGCAGGCAGGGGAACAATGAGAAAGGCAGAGACTGAAAGATAACAGAAGAGGCTAGAGTTCTTCTGCCATTCTCTTCCAGAGTGGGTACCCAAGCTTCTAAACTGAAGGCTCGTCCTCAGACCACTGACTGTCCCTGTAAAAGCCTGAAAAGAAACCCTACAAATGGATGTGCATCTGGAAGCAAGACGGCCCTTGTCCTTGCAGACCACACACATGTCAGGTCAGAACAGGCTGGAAGTGTTGCATCTAAGCCAGTTCCACATACAGTTTAGGGGGAGAGGCAATCTCGCCCCTTCCTTCACAAATACAACGCTCACAGTGACTCCCTATGAACTCTGCAGAGGTGGACATACACAAAAAGAGAAAGACAGATGTATCACCTGCCTTTTAGGGGAAAAAAAGCAAAAACACATTAGTGTATGCTGATCCTACCAAGGCAAAGGGAAAAATTAAATCAAAAGAAATGGAAGAAGAGGGTGCAGCCTGGCTGAAGAGTGGGCAGAAAGTATTAAAGTTGGCATATAAGGACAAATGTATGATAAAGAATTATGGCTAATTACTGGGTTAATTGTGTTTGTTTTTAAATGACATAATCTGGCTCTAACAAAAAGGCAAGAATTGAAATTAACTCTAACTTGAAAACAACCTATTTAGATGCAGATGAATGTAACTGTTAATTC
The DNA here is from genome assembly GCF_014885135.2 of Alexandromys fortis. Lineage (NCBI taxonomy): Eukaryota > Metazoa > Chordata > Mammalia > Rodentia > Cricetidae > Alexandromys > Alexandromys fortis. The sequence goes on from NW_026073452.1 coordinate 969, forward strand.
CTCCTGAAAGTCTGAGTACATTTTTATAAGACTAATAATCATATTAAAATAACTAATAAAAACTAATTGGGAAGAAACTTTTCAGCCCCATCAACAGCCCCAAAGAGTTTTAAGAACTCTACAGGCAGGGTTAGCTCTTAAGTCTTCATTCTGAGAAGACACACATTCTCAAGGTACAGAAAACTACTGGACATTCATAGGATTTAAGTCTTCAACTCTTCACGCTAAAGCTCAATGAATCAAGGTTGCCCAAAGTTCCTTTAAGCTTTTACAATTTAACTAACAGGTACAATATAAACATAAAGTGTGTCTTAAATATTTGAGAATTGTCATTTTAAAGCAAAAACAGTCTTCAAAGCAGAAACTAAGCCGAGTCAAATCCCTGAGGAAGCCTAGGAAACTAGTTTTAGAAACTGCTACCTCTCTGATTCCTAGGGGAGTTCCTAATGAGACATACTTTTCTCATTAAACACAAATATTCACAGCACACTTTGAATTTCTTCAAATGATAGCTGCTGGAGCAGTTGAGTCACATAATTATACCAATATCTATCAGTTAAAACAACTGTTTAAATGCAAACTAAGTGTTTCAGTCTACTTATAACATATCATAACTTCAGAGACTAGAAGAAATTCCCAGAGGTATTTCTCACGGTGAGAACGTAACGATGCCATCTGTATCCCAACAGGAACCAAGTGACCTAAGTGAATGATGGACAATCAGGGGGTTTATCTGACAGCTCAAGAATCCAGAGCTTAGAAACCCGCAGTCTTTTGTTCTGTGTTTGTGTTTGTGGCACACAGACATGTTCATGTCAGTATGTGCAGGGTGTGTGTGGGTGTGTGTGCTTGTGTATGTGGAGACTAGAATGGATGTAGTACGCTATTTTTGTTTTTTTTTTTTTTTTT
>NW_026073453.1:0-1885 GCF_014885135.2 Alexandromys fortis
GGTTGTGAGCCACCATGTGGTTGCTGGGAATTGAACTCTGAACCTCTGGAAGAGCAGCCAGTGCTCTTAACCTCTGAGCCATCTCTCCAGCCCCCGGAAGTCACAGTCTTTGAACTGGTACAGTGTTTCTGCTGTTCTTGTGTAGTTGTCTTACTTTTCTCCACTTGATTTTTTTCTTCTAATTCACATAATGGTGGACTTTTTTTTTTTTTAAGATTCAAGACCAAAAGTAAAAGTATTAGAGAATAAGTTTTGATTTCTTTTTATTAATAAGATAATTACGCTTACTTGAAATTATTGGCATGAACAGTTATTTTCAGTCATTTCTATTTTAGAATAAGTACTTTAATTGGTTCTAGAGTTAGTTTAAAATTTAATGTTAATTGGAACATAAAAAGTTGGCATGCCATAGTCATTGCATAGCACAGGAATGATCTTTGTCCTGTGCTTTTAAGATAAGAACAGTCTTTTCTCTCTTAGGGGCTTGCAATCGCAGAGGGGCTCTGGGAGCTTTGATGGCATGTCTGCGGACAGCTAGAGCTCATGGACATCTTCAGCCTGCAACTCCTGCCTGGGAGAACCTTGTGTGTGGTGCAAGGATAAAGCAAGGCTTAATTCACCAACACTGCCAAGTAAGGAAACTCGTGTTGCACACATTAGTCCCTGCTAACCTCATTGTTAGTAGTCCTGCTAGCGGCCCCTAAGTTCTAGGGGGTCCATTTTGACAGTAGGGGGTGGCATCTTTGTACTCAGTCTATGCAGTGTCTAGTTGGGAACATGGACAAGTTATGTGAAGAACCTGCAGCTCTGAGAGACAGCATAGAGTCAGTATGTCTAGTAAGGGGCTTTACCTGAAAGATTTAGAGGAGCCCAGCAGTGTCCGCAATGACTGCTTTGGAAATGGAGTGTTAGAACCACACACAGAATGGAAGCGAAGCTCATATTGGGAGAGCTCTAGAGCTAGACTAATGACTTCATTGATTCCCAGTTACCAGTAGAATGGGTGTGTTCATTGCTTATCAGTACAGTCAGAGATGAAGTTCTGGAATAGGAGCGAAGGAAGCCAGGAGACCAGCTAGTGTGAACTGGATGTGAGCTGTGAAGGCCTGGAGTGAGGTAGCTCTGAGAAGATGAGAGGGGTGGAGCTAAAAGCTACATAAGTAAGGCTTTGGCTTGTGAATGTGTGTAAGGCTCGGTTTATACATGGAGTGACAGTTTTTTAAGAAGTAACTAATTACGAGGTGTTTTGAATTGAGAAGCCTTTCTGAGGTATATGTAGGCAACATGAAGTTTACTTTTTTCTTTGGTAGCTTATACAAATATCACACATTTGAAGTAGTTTGGGCTTTTTCTAGTTCTTGGGAAAATTAACATTTTATGGTTTGATGTATTTCAGGTGCGGATAGATACACTAGGCTTGCTTTGTGAAAGTAACCGGAGCACAGAAGTGGTCTCTCCAGAAGAAATGCAGTGGGTTCAGTTCTTTATCACGTACAATCTCAACAGCCAGTCTCCAGGGGTGCGGCAGCAGATTTGCTCGCTCCTTAAAAAGGTACAATCTTGCATCAGAATGGGAAAGTGCAATTGCTCAGAAATTGCTGTTTTAACAGGTCCCAGATTTGGGGCAAGTGTGAAATGGTTGTGGTTGGGCTGCCGTGTTTCTTCATGGCTTCAGTGTCTTGTCCTGAGTTCAGCAAGTTTACATGTGGGATTAAAATACCACACAGGGCCAGGCGGTGCTGGTGCACACCTTTAATTTTAGCACTTGGGAGACAGAGCCAGGTAAATCTCTGTGAGTTCAAGGCTAGCTTGGTCTATAGAGCTAGTTCCAAGACAACCAGAGCTACATAGAGAAACCACATTTCCAAAAACAAACAGAAAAAAA
>NW_026073454.1:0-1884 GCF_014885135.2 Alexandromys fortis
CAATAAATCTTTTTTAAAAATTAGAAAAGAAACTCCCTGACAGGAATGCAGCAGCTTTTTTTTTTTTTTTTAAGTTGGTTCCAGATCTAGTGAAGTTGACAACCAAGATTAGCATAACAGGTAGAAAGCTCCTTGAGGGTAGGTCTTGGTATTTTGGGCACTGTCTTATATCCAGAACCTAAGAGCATTTGGTACCTGACAAACATTTATTTTGGAGCTGATGAGTGAAGGAATAAAGGAAGGAGTAGCAGCCACACATCATTTTATAACAGATATATGTTCTGAGAAATGCACTGTTAGATGAGTTTGTTCTCATGCAAACATAGAATGGACCCACACCAACCCTGGGTGGCGTTGCCTAGTCTACACACCGGAGCCCTAGATATGGTCTCTCACTCCTAGGTTACGAACTCGTGTTTCATGGTGCTCCGCTGAAAACTGCAGGAGTTGCTAACACAGCGCTGTGTATCTGTGTCCTAGAGCAGCCACCACGCAGTCATTAAAGATGAAACAGTATGTCTGTGTGGGTCTCCTGCTCTAAGTGGAGCTTGCAGGGCCAGAAGTTGCTCTAGGTGAGTTGGTGAGTGAGGGATGTATGTATGTGAGACCTAGGAGATGTTTTGTGTGCCCCTCTAGACTTCCTAAAGCCTGCACCTTTAGGCTATGCTAAATGTGTGTTAAAAATTCTCTCTTGGGGCTGGAGAGATGGCTCAGCAGTTAAGAGCACTTGCTGTTCTTGCAGAAGGTCCTGGTTTAGTTTCCAGCGCCCACAATTCTACTCCATAACTCAAGTTGCAAGGGGATCTGATGCCCCCTCTCATCTCAAAGTAAGCACCAGACATGTACCTGGTGCACAGACACACACAAGCAAAACATTTCTACACATAAAGATAAAGTAAAATTCTTTCCTGACAAAAAAACTAGCCTTAGCTTATTACAACATCCAACTTTAAATGCTTCATATTGTTAACCTGTTGGCTCCTTTGTAATAACACAACTTAACACACAAACTGTAGGCAGTCGGGATTCTTGCCAGGTGTAGTGGCACATGACTTTAATCCTAGCCCTGAGAAGGCAGGTTGATCTCTGTGAGTTCGAGGCCAGCCTTCTACATGGTGAGTTAAAGAATAGTGAGACACTGTTGCATAAACAAAACAAACAAGGTATTTTCATCTGCATTGTGATCCTAGGGGCGGTTGCTGCCTTCTGTCTTGGTTAACATAATGAGGCTTGCCCTGCATTTTGTTTCTCAGACTACTTGAATATAGGCCTCTCCTTGCCTGACCTGTTTCTGTTGAGCCGACACAATATAACCACTCACAGGTGGGTTGATCTAATGCATACACGGTTAGATGCTGCTACTTGGCTAGTATCTGGCCAAGGTAGTCACACTGGCCAGGATGGTCTGGCTGGGAGCCCATCTCCAGGATCCAGAGTGGCAATGATCTGGTGTCCTTGACCCTTGACTTATAGATGAGATGTGCACTTTTGGGGTGGAGACTATTTCTAATTAATTCTTCGTCTTGTTTTTGTTTTATGAGACAAGGCTTGTCTGTGTCACAGTCCTGGCTGTCCTGGCACTCTCTTTGTTATCCAAGCTGGCCTCAAATTCATAGAAATTTGCCTGCCTCTGGCTCCCGAATGCTGGGATTAAAGGCATGCGCCACCACTGTAGGGTAAAAGGGACAACTGGAGCAGAAAACCAATCACTGAGCACCCTGACTCTGAACCCAGAGTCGGAAAAAGAAACACTTTGTCCCTAGAATCAGAGCCAGTGAAAGAAATATGACTGCCGGGCGGTGGTGGCGCACGCCTTTAATCCCAGCACTTGGGAGGCAGAGGCAGGTGGATCTCTGTGAGTTCGAGGCCAGCCTGGTCTACAAG
>NW_026073455.1:0-1891 GCF_014885135.2 Alexandromys fortis
GGTGGGGTGGGGGGTGGAAGGTGCTTGAATACACCTACACCTCTGAGAGGGAGGAAAAATCTTTATAACTGACTTGCTGATGGGGACATATCAACAGCACCCCATGTTCTGCCCAATTGAAGATTAGTTTCCACCCCCAAAATGAATCCCTGGCTTCCTAAACCACAGTCCCAGTCCCAAGTCAGCAGCCACATTAGTTAACTCAAGCTCGGGTCGACCGATTTAATCTGAACCAGATTTGATTCCAGTCAGATGCACCACTCTGCCTGCAAGATGTTGGGGTGCGGGCACCTAGAAGAGCCAACTGACTCCCAGACCCCTGCCTTTATGGAAGGTGCACGCTTCCCCAGCTCCCAGCAGCAGCTGCCCACATTCCCCCACACTGGAAGAATGTGACCCCCCCTTCTGCTCTCCTCCAGGCGCAGACAGGGAGGGAGACAGCATATGGCCCCACTTTCTTTGGCCCGGGGAAGCTATTTGGGAAATGAGAAAATCCCTTGCCCTCCCTCCCCTCTGGGGAGAAGCTGCCCTCCCCCCTGCACATTCTCTACAAGTTCTCAGACACAGCCTCACTACAAGCAGCTATGTGGTGAACTCACCACGTTCCTCCCTCCACCCACCCCCAGAGGCGCCAGAGCGGGGAAGGGAGCCTCCGAAAACCTTTGATGTAGGCACGTTTTAAAAGGCCCACCTGTCCTGCAGCTCCCCAGTACCGCCTGAACTGCCGGAGCCCCTTACCACACAGCTTTAAATCCCAAGCTTCCAGAGCCTTAGCACGACCGGTCTGGGCCAGGAGAAATCAAACCCAAGCAAGCTCATTTGGGGACATCTGTCTCCGGTGAATCAGTCAGATACCAAACTTACTTACGAGTAGTTCTGTGACCCTTAAAAACTTCAAGCAGGAAGACCTGCAATTTTTCTTGGACCAGGGCCTGTGGGCAGGGTCGCTAGGAAACCCTTGTTTGATGTTGTGCTTTCATGGCAGCATTCTGATCCAGATGTTCCCCAGTTGTGGGATTTCTTCTTAGAAGGAAGGCACTTGGCTGTGAAGGCTTTTCCATCATGTGCACATCTGGAGCATGCTGATGGGGAGGCTGCACTTTTGGCTCCCTCCAGTCTGCTTACTCAACACACCTCCTCCCCGAAATGGTTCTGCAACTCTGTTCTCCTGGCACCATAAGATGGAGCTGAAGGTGTTTCCCAAAAATGGTTCCCAGACAGGGGGTTAGGGGAGGAAGACAAGGAGACAGATTTCTGGACAAAACATGGATAGTCGCAGAGGAAACCGACCAGAATGAATCGGGGTTCTGGAGCAAGTGATTGTCGCTCTCTGGGGTTCAGTTCTGAAGAGGCAGAAGTGAGCATGTCCAGGTCCTTTGGTCTTTCTGCTACCTCAGAGTTTGAAAGCGTGAAGTGCACTCCTGTTGTGCCACCAACCAAGACAGTCCTTGAATTCCTGGAACTCTTTCCTTTAAGAAACCAGTCCTTTTATCCTGGCAGTGGTGGTACTAGCCTTTAATCCCAGGACTTGGGAGGCAGAGACAGGCGGATCTCTGTGAGTTCAAGGCCAGCCTGGTCTACAAGAGCTAGTTCCTGAACAGCTAAGGCTGTTACACAGAAAAACCCTGTCTCAAAAAAAAAATCAAAAAAAGAAAAAAGGAAACCAGTCCTTTTTTGTTTTTGTTCTTTGTTTTGTTTGGGTTTTGTTTTCCTTTTAAATTTAGTTTTGTTTTGGGGGAAGATGCACAGGCAGAGGTGGATGTGAAGGGACAGGGGCTAAGTGGGATCTGGATGCAGGATGTGAAAAAGAATTAACAGAAGTTAAGAAAGAGAGAGAGACAAAGAGAGAGAGAGAGAGAGAGAGAGAGAGAGAGAGAGAGAGAGAGAGAGA
>NW_026073456.1:0-1822 GCF_014885135.2 Alexandromys fortis
AAAAATAAAAATAAGCAAAATTAAAATAATATTTTTTTTTTTTTACAAACTTAGGACGTTTCATGACAATGAGACACATCTGCTCCTGGCAGCACCAATCTACTTCAAAAGGATGATGGTCGTCAAAGAAGCTACAAATGAAGTTTCCTAGGCATTTGGGCAAGAAACTGCTCTCGCCTGGTCTGTTTTATGGTATGCTGTATGAACTTGACATGCAGGTCCCACAGTAAAATGACTGCTGAACTTGCCAAAAGGCGAGTCAGTCAGTCAGAGTTCCTGCATCATGAACGAGTCCAGATATTCTGCACGACACACACAAAAAAGTGAGTGGGCCAGGAGGTGGTGGCTCAAGCCTTTAATCCCAGCACTTTAATCCCACCAGAGGCAGGTGGATCTCTGGGAGTTTAAGGCCAGCCTGGTCTACAAGAGCTAGTTCCAGGACAGTCACCAAAGCTACAGAGAAACCCTGTCTCGAAAAACCAAAAAAAAAAAAAAAAAAAAAAAAAAAAGTGAGTGGCAAACTGCCAGTATAGGTGAAACTGTCTTTGAAATTTCCTGCTTCATGGAAAAGTCTGCCAGATAATATGAACTGTAGACTAAAGATGGATGCCACAATGTTAAAGAAGAACTTTTGGTGACTTTCCAGGTAGCAATATGTCTCTGTCAATTCTAGAGTTTTGGAAGTTGCTTACAATGCACTTCCTGTTTACTTAGGTAATGTTATGTCCTTCTGGAGTCTTTTATGGGGTTGAAGAATAGATAGTTATAGTTTTCCTTACTTATGATAAAAGATAATGTAGATGTAAATATTGTAACTGTAATTCTTGCTTGAGATCTGTTTTTTTTTTAAATAGGTAATCTTACTATGACAATCTTAAAACCTTCCTTTTTAATTAGACAGAAAGGGGGAAGTGATGTGGGATTCTCCTCTCTACGATATGAATAAGTTTTACTTCTATTGGTTAATAAAGAGGCAGCTTTGTCCACTGGGTTAATGGAATATAGCCAGCCTGGAAAAGATGGAGAAAAAGAGAGTAGGCAGAGTCAAAGAGAAATTATATAACCATCACAGGAGACATAACTCGAGGCCGGAAGCAGTATGGAACCTTACTGGTAGGCAACAACCACTTGGCTATACGCAATTAATAGAAATTGGTTAGTTTAAGATATAAGAGCTAGCTAGCGATATGCCTAAGTGATTGGCCAAGCAGTATTTTAATTAATAAAGTTTCTGGTTATTTCAGATCTGATTGGCCAAGTTGAACGAGCAGTCTCCGCCAAAAATTAAGCTCAGTCTAGCTTGCAGCTTTCTCTCTTTTATACATTATGCAAATAGAGTAAACTATAGTCAGTTGTCTGCCTTGCCTACAGAACACCCTAAGCGTGATCTATTTATTATCCATTACCTCATATTTCTGGGGCTAATGAACTTCAAACGTAACTTCAACTTTGCTTCTCATTAAGATAATTGGTTTCACTCTGCATCAATCCACTGCTGCCATCTGGCTTCTGCCATTTCTGAAGAGATGCAGTGTATTTATAGTCAGCGTATCCAACTTGTATCCTAACCTGCAAAGAAAGGGGACCACACATCATTTTATACAGAATAATTCCCTTGCTTCCAGTGTTCATTGTGCTGCTTTTGTAACAATACACTGTGAGTGTTCAGTTTATTCTCTTGCAGTACACATTTACGAGGTACAATTTTTAGAGTTATTTTCTATAATTGTCATTTTTCAGGGTCCTCAGATCACTTTCTGAATCTATGAATTGTGTATACAGATGTGCTAGTCTCCTTTAAAAAATATATATATACATATAT
>NW_026073457.1:0-1882 GCF_014885135.2 Alexandromys fortis
AATAAGAAGCTGGAACTAGCCGGGCCAGGCAGTGTTTGAAAGAATACAGTTTCCGTGTAATTATTTCGGGCATAAGCTAGCCATGCGGGCGGCCGGGTGCCGGGGACGCAGCCCTGCCGCTCCTAATTCAACACCATGGAGTATGAGAAAGTGAATGGGGGTGGGGTGAGTAACAGAGCGCAAAGGCTGGAGAAACAGTAGTTCTGACAACCCATGTCACAGAGGAATAATGTCTGAGTTCTTACACTGAGGGAGGAAATTTCCTACTCAGCCACCAGCTCACATACTAATGTCACATGAAAACACCATTATAGAATATCACAAAGACTCATTACTTTTAATTATATTTAGAGCAGTTGGGCTTCCCCCTTTGTTTGCAAGAAGATGGGATTAGTGTCTACTAAAACACTGAAAATAAATAATTTATCGATTGAGAATCGTAACATACATTTTTGCTAGCTGACTATTTATTAATCCAGGCAATTTGAGGACCCAAATTAACCATCACAGAAGAAAGGGTGGGATGAAGACAACGAGAGTGGGAAATATAAAGTATAAAGTGACTGTACCAACATGAGATGAAGATACTGAGGGTAATTTTTATAGGCAAGTTATGAATGGATGTGTGAGTGAATATGGCTTATACAGCAATTACATGGGCTCTGATCACTACTGATTTCTAGGTATGCTATAGGCAGACACTTCCTGATTCATCAGATTTTTCATAGATAACAGAGGTTGACTTGTTTCTCCTCTTTAAAGAATATGTGTATATTTGAAATGTCTTTGATAATCTTTTTGTGTGCAGATAAAAGGACTTTTGCCATTTTTTCTCAGTGGATATGTATGTGTCTTTTACACTCCTGTTAGCAAAGGAATCTAGCTAGTACTTCTCACATTTCAATATGCATGTAAATAATATGAGAAACCTGGAAAATGTAAGGTTCTAATTTGAAGGCTTAGGATGGTGCCTTAAATTTCACATTTCTAATATGTTCCCTGGGTAAGGTTAATGTCTCTAGTCCATAGAACAGATTTTGAAGAGGAAGAGGGAAGGAAAGTAGATAAAGCTGTACACTGTGTACACACACTTGTATATTAGTTTGACCAAGCAGGTGTGCCACACAAGGCCATCAATAATGAATTTGATTTTGGTTTTGGAATCCCAAGTATTTCCTCACAGGTTTCAAGGTGCTTCTGATTGTCTTCGTATTGCTTTTCAGTATATGACTGCATTCCACTTCTGTCCCTGTTGGCAAAGAGTTTCCCAAAGGTTTCAAAACACATCACTGGTCCTTTTCAAGAAGAGCTCTGCAAAGAACCGCCTCATTGTTAGTTGTTCATTAATAGTTCTCTTACTGACAACTTGGATGCATGCCTATTCATTTTGCAAGTATTTTAAAATTAAAATCACTTCCAAAGTATTTCAAATACTTCTGGCAAAATGTCTGCTTGAGAGCGGAATTCTCGGCTCTCCTCCCACAGGTCTTTTCTCTTACAGTTCCGTAGACTTGTGGGTTTTCTTAATAGTCAAAGATTCCACAGCACAATCCATGTGTGTTGAAAGACATCTGAAATCACTGACATGCCTCAGGGTCTCAGGATGAAGCAACTATCAGCTTTGCCTTTGTGTAATTGGGCTCTAAACGGTGATCTCCTACTTAGGTTCAATAAAAAAAAATTCTCTTTCTTTCCTCTTCCTCCACCCTCCAGTTCTTAGAGGAAATCCATTTATGGTTTGGACACATTTCACAGGGTTCATATTTTCACCTCTCTGGAACTTTCCCAAGCCAAACTCTAACAGGGGACAATACCTCTTTGAACACATGGCAAAGAAGGTGATCTTGAGTGCAATGGTGGTTTTTTTTTTTTTTTTTTTTTT
>NW_026073458.1:0-1884 GCF_014885135.2 Alexandromys fortis
CTTTCTTTCTTTCTTTCTTTTTCCTTCCTCCCTCCCTTTCTCTCTTTCTCTCTTTCTCTCTCTCTCTTTCTTTCTTTTTTCCCCTCTCTCTTTCTTTCTTTTAATTCTCAGTATCCGTTTCTTCCCCCTCTTCTCCTACAGTCTCTCACTACAACCCCTCTTTTTCAATTCTGCAATGCATTCTTCCCTCATTTGTGTTTAGGAAAGGGTAGGCCTTTCATGAGTATCAACAAAACGTGGTATATCAGGTTGCAATAAGACTAAAGACGTCCCCATGTATTAAGGCTGGAAAAGGCAACACAGTATGAGGAGTAGGATCCTAAAGGCCAATAAAAGAGACAGATAAAGACCCTGTTTCCATTGTTAAGAGTTCCACACGATGACTAAGCTACACAACTGTAACATATATGCAGAGTGCCTAGGTCAGTCCTATGCAGGCTTCCTGGTGGTTCAGTCTCTGTGAACCCTTATGAGCGTATGTTAGTTGATTCTTTGAGTTTTCTTGTAGTGTCCCTGACCCTTCTGGCCACTACAGTCTTTTCTCTCCTTCTTCAGAATTCTAAGAATTCTGCCCTATATTTGGCTGTGATTTTGCATCTATTAAGATCAGCCTCTGGATGACATCTCTCTGATGACAATTCATCTAGCCACCAATCCCAGAACATGCCATAGACAAGACAGAATGTAGGTTAAGTAGCTCGGTTGGCTTCCTCTTTCCTCTTTCCTGGTCACTAGAGATGGCCAGTTCAGGCTACATATCAGCTATTGCTGGAGTTGTCACTGGGGTCATCCATGTAGATTGCTGGAAGATTCTTTTGCTCCAGGTTTTTAATCTGATGCTAAATGCCCCCCTTTCTAATAGTTTCTTTCAGTAATCTCTGTCTTTGTGCCCCAAACCTAATCATTTATTTTCTTATACCCACTGGCTCTCTGTCCACTCATGAAATTTCTTCTATTTTATCTCCACAATGACATGTGGGCATCCCAGCATGAACCTTCCTTCTTACCTAATCTTTCTGTGTCTGTGCCTCATAGAATAAACACCTTTATTTTACATCTAAAATCCACTTATGAGAAGACATACTGATTTCCCAAATATATAAAGAACTCAAAAAGCTAGATATTAAAAAAGAAAACATTCCAATTTTAAAAATGAGTTCAGATCTAAACAAAGAATTCTCAATAGAAAAATCCAGATGGCTGAGGTACAATTAAGTAGATGTTTAACATCCTTAGCCAGCCAGGAAATGCAAATGCAAATGACTGAGATTCTGTCTTACACCTGAAAAAAAAATGGCTAAGATCAAAAATACAAGCAACAGCAAATGCTGGAGCAAAGGGATCACTTTTCCATTGCTAGTGGGAGTACAAAATTGTACAGTTATTTTTTAAGTCAATGTGACAATTACTCCAAAAACTAGAAACCAATCTACCACAGACTCTGCTATAAAATTTGGGCATAGACCCAAAGGATGTTCAATCATGGCACACGGACACTTGTTCAACTTTGCTAAGAGTAGCTTTAGCCAGAATCTGGAAACAACCTAGATGTCCCTCAACCAAAGAATGGATAGTAAATGTGGTACATTAACACAGTAGAGTATGACTTAGCTGTTTGATGAAAGGACACCAGGAAATTTGAAGGCAAATTGATGGATTTACAAAAAAAGTCATCCTGAGTGATGTAACCCAGATTGAGAAAGAACATTGCTTTTTTCTTGATATATAAAATGTCAAAGTAATAGGTTATTCAATGGACAAATGATCACATATGTTGGATATATTCATATTTTTGAATATTGCCCATCATTATAAAATAACTGACTGAAATGAAGGTAATTATTTTCCAGATACTCATGATGCAAAAATAAAACAATTTCAAAA
>NW_026073459.1:0-1881 GCF_014885135.2 Alexandromys fortis
AGGAAGGAAATAAAGATGATGGCAATTTTCTCTTCTCCCAAACTTAAATAGAAATGCATAGAAATTCTGCAATACTATTTTATTACATCGTTTAATATTACTGGAAAGCATTTAATATGCAAACACCTAATCATAGAGACTTGAATTTTACCAATGTCTTGTCTCTCATCACAGAAGTCATTCCACAGAAATTGACACATTTATTGTTTAAGGAGGTCCTGGATGACATTCGATATAAAATAGTAACATATATATTTACGGAAAATGAGCAGGCTGTCCCCGTATGCCATGTGCCTATTTTGTAGCTTCCAAGCAAATAAATAAATAAATATCTTGACTCCAGCAATATCAAGTCTATTACTATCTTTTTTTCCTGCTGTGATAAGTGGTAGCTCTCTCTGAGTTGGATATAAATTTTGGTTGTGTATGTTTTCTTATATATTAACATATTCTTTTTTATCTATTTTATAATGGAAAGATTGTGTTTTAAATCAAGTAACCTATAGCTGATTTCGGGTTAATATTGATGGATCACTAGATATTTTAATTACAACATTTCTTTATAGAAATTTCTATGCAATAACGAGCAGTTTTTACTGATAAGTACAAAGGGGAAAACTATGGGAAAGCATGTTTCTAGAGACAGAAATACACTATCATCCACATAGTATAGGAGATCCTAAAGGAAAGGCAAATGGAAGGGACAGAATAGGCAATGACAAATGAGCAGACAAGGAAGACAATAGATTGGGTGGCTTTGTCCTCAGGCGAGACTTTCATAAAGTGTTGAGCACTGTAAATGTGCTTGATTGGTCTCTTCAGTTGGTAGAGGACACTCACCATGGATAGATTTGATCAGGCCAAGAGACACAGTCCCAGGCCATCAGTGAAACAGAGATTGTCACATTACTGGAGACAAACCCTGAGGAGTATCCATAGCTCAACCAGCTAGTCACATTTTTTGTCAAAAATCGGGTCTAACATTCTTGCTGGAGTCAAGATATTTAAAAGCATGTATACAAGGCAACTGAGTGAGCAAGAGAGACAGATGAACGTGCTGTCTCTGTATTTAAACTTGATCCACGTGGAGTTACTCAGGCTGATTGTGATTGCTTGGAAGCTACACTAAGATATCAGAGGAAAGACTCTTTGCCCTTTGAATGTGTTACAAAGGGAATCCTCCTTCAGCCCCAGGTCAGGATCCCTATATGATGCCATGGAAGGAGAACAGGTCCAATGCATGTATGATCAGTCACTGCAGTGAAAGGGGACATTTCCACACTGAATGGAATACCAAGGCTGCCATTCACCTATCATGACTTCTGTCGATTACCTCAATCCACACTGCCCAAAATTTTCTGATATCCATGGAGTCTGGAATGCAAATACTACAGTATACAAGGTAAAATCTTGGTATTGGAATGAGACAGAGCAAGTAATGCCAAAGACGACTCTGATGCACAACACAGAAAAGACAGGCTTGCCTGGAATCACCACTATTGACAAAGTGAAGGGACTAAAATTTCTGAAATCTGAGGTACTCCTAAACACAGCCTTTACCTAGGATAATAAAAAAAATTTCAAATAATGGGGAAAGAATTCCTGTAGCATGGGTAAAAAAGAGTCGGGTAAGAATCTTTGGATTCAACCTGAACAGCAGAAAATCAAAGCAGTCAAGGCACTAAGATATCTTAACTTTACCAAGACTGGGCTACGATAAACTAATCATATTGAAGCATTTTCTCCTCCCATTTTTTCTTTTGTCTAGAGCTGGGATTCAAGGCATATGACTCCATAGTACTGGGATTAAAGATTTAGGCAACCAACACTAGGATTTGTTTCTACATTGACCTTCTGTAGATCAGGATGAGATTGAACTCG
>NW_026073460.1:0-1879 GCF_014885135.2 Alexandromys fortis
CTCTCTCTCTCTCTCTCTCTCTCTCTCTCTCTCTCTCTCTCTCTCTCTCTCTCTCTCACACACACACACACACACACACACACACACACACAGCTTCAGGGCTTTTTCCCGCGGGAGAGCTGCATATCACAGCCTTGACTGCACCACTACAATTTGGAAGTGACGCACCCTATTCAGCAATGCCATCTGCTTTTCATCTGGGCCTGACTCACATCTGGGGCCTGGAAACCTCACTGAAATGAATGAGAAGACTAAACGTGTGTGGTGCTTAGGCACATCTTCCTATGACCTTGCTAATATCACAACACCACTCCAGGACAGTGAATGGCTCGACAAGCGAAGGTGTCTGCAGGTTGTGCTCTGACCTCCACTTGTGTGCCACAGGACATGCATTCATGCGTGCACACACTCCAAATGATAAATAGGAGTAATTTTAAAATTCAATAATAATAATTTTAAAATTCAATAATAATAATTTGAGCCACACCTAGAATTTATTAGGGATTTTCCAAAACCCATGGCTTTCTAAATATCACTGCAAAATATCTCACTAGTGTTAAAGAACTGCTTTACAAGAAGCCTAATGATGAAGAGCTTAGGCTCCATGTCACAGAAACAAGTCCAAATCCCAGTTCTACCTCTGGACACTGTGCATCTTGGCGAAATGATTTAGCCTTGCTGGGCCTCCATTTCTTTATCTTTCTAAAAGAAAACAGTCTCTATCTTCTATAATTATAGTAAAGACAATACAGATACACAGACACTTGCTATATTTCCTAACATAATATTAACGACAAGTATGGTTTTTATCACTATTTCTATAAAACATCTACTTTGAAGTCTAATTGGGTAAATGAAAATATAATTAAGGGTCTTTATAATGTTACAGCTTTGTTTTATTAACTGGGAATGTTATATATATGTATATATATATTTACATCTCAAAATGTAATTAATTTACTGCACAAATATTAATATACTTACATACTTAATAAAGCCATTAATTGAAAATTAATAAAGACAGTAAAACCAAACTAGCATGCTCCCTTATGGCAAACCACATCTATTTTCATTATATTTGATTTCATTGTTTGGCTGTGCTAAGATCAATCCAGGGCATCGCACATCCTAGTAAAGTACTTACCACTGAGCTACATCTGCAGCTCCAAACTGCATCTTTTTAATTAATCTGAGTTTACAAGGCTTTCTTTAGAATGAAAATGGCCCCTTGAGAGCTATCTATCAATTGTTCACACCTCACTGTGAATTTAATCATATAAGACCTTTAAACAACATGTGCCCACTAGGTGTGTTATTTGAAGAGTGTAAAGAAGAAAGGTAATTTTATAACAAAGTGCTTAGAACTGACTCAATTCTGGGCAGCAGGTAACCACCCCACAGCCCCACGGGAAGAGAGTAGCCGACTCAGTCCTGGGCAGCAGGTAACCACCCCACAGCCCCACGGGAAGAGAGTGGCTCGGAACTGTTCAGACAGCAAAGCCACAGCCTCTCTGGGAAGCTTCAAGTTCTCTTATTCATTCACCTGTCCTGAGCACTAATATCACACAAAGCCTCACACATGCTAGGAGAACACTTAGGCTGAGTTATTACCTCTCAGAGCTCAACTCAGGGCCACCATGGACAAGTTTCTCCACCAGGTCAATGACTGGCACATCACACAAGGAAGAACTAATACATACACATTCTTCTATAGATAAAATCAAATTAATACCTAAAATAAATCAATTTATCATGAATCTATATACAATTAAGACTCTAACTTTGCCTGAAACATCATCCAACCTTACAACACAGAAACACCCCGTATCTTAAGAACTTCTCAAAACTATCTTTTTTTTTTTTTTTTTTTTTTTTTTTT
>NW_026073461.1:0-1881 GCF_014885135.2 Alexandromys fortis
TAAGAGTTAGCTAATAAGAAGCTAGAGCTAATGGGCCAAGCAGTGATTTAATTAACTGTTTCTATGTGCTTATTTCGGGTCTGAACTGCCGAGCAGCCGGGAACCAATAAGTGGCCTCCTTCAACACACACGTACACACACACACATACATAACCCAGAACACACACCCACACACACATGCATACAGATTCACACACATACACACACATAACACACATGCACACAGTAATGGCAAGAGAAATTCCATTGAAGATTTAAAAAAAAAAATACTCGGCTCTGTTTTTCCCACTGGCAAACCTAAAAACTGTCCACCTGTCCACCTTTAACACTCCTTCAGAAATAAAGTTAAAAAAGAAAAGCTATCATTTGGTGCAGAAAAGTCTCAGGCACAGGGCACTTACCTGCAGTCCCCAAAGTGAGAAGTGGGGACAAGAATCAGGAATTCGAGGTCATCAATACTGAGAAATGTGAGGGATGACAGAGTGGCTAATGTCTGTAATCCCGGTACTTAGGAGGCTAAAACAGGAGGATCACCATGAGTGCCAGGCCAGCCTGGGCTAAGGAATAATACCATTTCAAAGTAACACCAACAAAAACAAGTAAAAAAGAAAAAGCAGCTGGGGTGGTGGTGGTGCACACCTTTAATCCTAGCACCTAGAAGGCAGAGAGACAGGAAGGTCTCTGAGTTCTTGAGTTCCTGGTCTACAGAGTGAGTTCCATGACAGCCACGGCTCCACAGACAAATCCTACCTCAAAAACCAACTGTCTCGAAAAACCAAAAAGAAAAAAAAAAACAACCACCAAAAAAAAAGGATGACTGGCCAGCAAGATGGCCTAGCTGGTCACAAGTCTGACGCCCTGAATCCAACCCCAGACTTGGGTACAACCGTCTTCTGTCCCCTACACGTGTGCTGCCCGTGTCCCTGACTCAGAGTACAAAATACATACAGGTAAAAATAAGTTTAGAAAGAAAAACAGGACTAAACTTGACTGTAGACTTTAAGAAAAGCTAGAGCAAAGTTTGGGAAACTAACAATTTCTGTAGCAGCAGAGACTCCCAGGCAAGCTTGTGGTGGAAACAGCAGTTGGCGGAACCAGAAAGAAGATGCCTCACCTGTATCGGCACCGCCATCTTCACCTTCATCTCCCGAGTTCTCGATTTCCTCAATAACCATCCTCTTCCCTTTGGTTTGGGGCTCGGAGGCAGGTTCTGCTTTCTTCAGCTCGCTTTCAACCTCTGACAAGGTTTTCTGCAACATAATTGGTTTTCTTTCAATAAAGAACACAATCATTCTTTTGTTTTTCAGAGACAATCCTTGCTCCCACTGTTAGGAGTCCCAAGAGGACCAAGCTACACAACCACAGAATATGTGCAGAGGGTTCAGATAAGAACCATAAAGGCTCTCGGGTTGTCAGTTCTGTCTCTGTGAGTCCCGTGAGCCCAGCTTAGCTGGTTCTGTCACGGCCATGCTTCCTGGTAAGAATATGAAGCTGCTTTAAAATGAACCAACAGAAGACTTTAAACCTCAGGCTAGTTTCCTTTTTACAATGATTTCGTTGTTTTATCTGATTAAAAATGATATGTCCACTATAAAATAAGCAAACAAATGAATGAACAGCGAATAACAAAATAAAACAGAAGCAAAATGGGGCTTAAGACACAGCTCAGCAGTTAAGAGCATTGGCTGCTCTTGCAGACGACCTGGGTTCAACTCCCAGCACCCACATGGCGGCTCACAACCATCTGTAACTCCAGTTTTCGGAGCTCTAATGCCCTCTTCTGGCTTCTCAGGCACTAAAATAAGGATGTGGTGCAGAATCAGGACGCAAAACACCCAATACACATAAAATACATTAAAAAGACAGAAACCGAATCACGGG
>NW_026073462.1:0-1859 GCF_014885135.2 Alexandromys fortis
TAGGAGGGGCTGGAGAGATGGCTCAGAGGTTAAGAGCATTGCCTGCTCTTCCAAAGGTCCTGAGTTCAATTCCCAGCAACCACATGGTGGCTCACAACCATCTGTAATGGAGTCTGGTGCCCTCTTCTGGACTGCAGGCATACACACAGACAGAATATTGTATACATAATAAATAAATATTTTAAAAAAAGAATATTTAGGAAAGTGGGTTCTTACTTCAGTTATGCTAACTGATTCTATTTCATCTGATAAAGAAGGTGACAAATGTCCCACTGAAAGTGAACATTTACATGCTGTTTGAGAGTTTATTCATTAACTCTATTGGAAAAGGAGTTAATGTCTTCAAGTTCAAATTTATGCTTCACTAATATTGATAGGATTGTGCACTTAGAAAATGACTACACTATTCTGATCTTGACAATTTATTTATTTATTTATTTATTTATTTATTTATTTATTTATTTATTGTTTTTTCGAGACAGGGTTTCTCTGTGGTTTTGGAGCCTGTCCTGGAACTAGCTCTGTAGACCAGGCTGGTTTCGAACTCACAGAGATTCACCTGCCTCTGCCTCCCAAGTGCTGGGATTAAAGCGTGCGCCACCATCGCCCGGCTCTTGACAATTTTTAAAAGAATAAAACTAGGTGTTATTTATTTATTAAGCCTCTTCCAATGTTCTTCAATTTGAATAAACTCCTTGAAATCATGGCCTAGCTTAGAAATGAGAAGGTATCTGGTACCATGTAGACAAAGATCAGTCGAGTACATGTGAACTGACTCCATAGAACTTAAACATGGGAAGAATCATGAATTATATGATTAATCAAATAATTATTTTTATTTTGAAAAATTAAAGAAGAATATATTTTTATTTTTAAGTTTTTGATCCAAAGAACCCATACAACAAGTCTTTAAATTTCTATCAGAGATAACAAAATTATGGTATATTCTTTTCAAGAACAGATAGCAAAGCAAATTACCTATTTGCTGTTATTTGAAAAAATATAATCTAAAAATGAAAAGCATGAAAAAGTGACTGTTCATGCTAGGTAAAAAAAAAAGGTAGTGGTACTAATTATACTAATTAGATAAGCATTGCAAAGAATTTAACTGGCACCCAATAAGGACATAAGATCTAAGCTGATAACTGAATATATGATGCTGAGTGATGTAGACTTCAGTAAGCCCAAGTAAATTTAATATAATATTTTACTACTATTCAGCATTAGATTTCAGATCCTGATAAGTCAGATTTCATCTGAATCTCTTCGATGTTATAGCTATACTTTATAATGTTTTCCATATATCCTGCTGTATCTCTTTCTTGTATGTCCCTTTCTCTCATTCTTTTGGGCATGTTACTAGATTTGTATCTTATTCTTTTATCGAGATAACTCCTAACATATCTATTTTTGGTTCTTTCAATTGCAATCTTAATTTTAATTTTGAAAACATAATAATGATGCAAGTTTAACTTAACAAACAAACAAACAAAAACTAATGACTACTGAGAGGGAGAATTATATTTCCCAGGGCGAAGAGTTCCTAATTTGTTATCCAATACAAAGTGGTCAGCCCTGAAACCATATACACACAGACAACAAAAAGTGTCTCAGCAGGTATATTAATATATTTCTGTATAGATATAAAGAAAAGCAACAGTAACCAAAGAAAAAAAGGCTATCAATTTCAGAGTTCAGATGGAAGTAAATAAAGGGAATTGAGAGAGGCTAGAGGGAGAATAAAAAAGGGATAAAGTGATATAACTGTATTTTAACTTTTTTTTTCTTTTTCTTTTTTTTTTATTTTATTGAGAATAAGAAAAAAAAAGTTTCCGCCTCCTCCCAGCCTCCCATTTCCC
>NW_026073463.1:0-1881 GCF_014885135.2 Alexandromys fortis
GCTTTGCAGCAGGTTTTAGTCCTGCGTGAGCTCCTGCCCTGACTTCCTTTGACGACAGACAGTGGGAAGTATAAGTGAAATCAACTCTTTTCTCCCCAGATTGCTTTTGGTCATGGTGTTTTATCACAGCAATAGAAGCCCTCACTAAGCAGCCAGGTGGTGGTGGTGCACACCTTTAATCCCAGCACTTGGGAGGCAAGTGGATCCCTGTGAGTTAAAGGCCAGCCTTGTCTGCAGAGTGAGTTCCAGGACAGGCTCCAAAGCTACAGAGAAACCCTGTCTCTGAAAAAAATAAAACAAGAAGCCCTCACTAAGAGAGAAAGTAGTACTAGGAGTGAGGTATTGACAGACTTGATCATGTGTTTATGTGAGGTTTGTGGTAGCATTTGCACTTTGGGAAGGAAAAGCTGATGCATGCTCAGGGCTCATAGTGTAGTGCCCGGGTCGTGGAGACCCCAAGAAGACCACCAGAGACATAGACTCACCAAAATGCAAAAGCAAGGTTTAATCCTGTAGTACAAATTGTGACTCGTCTTGCACACCAACGCAGTGGGGACCAGAGGAAGTGCCCCACCATTCTTAGTCAGGGTTTTAAAGGCAAAAAATTACAAATCTATTGTTATGGGCATAAGGGGTACCGGTGACTCTCTGGTTGGCTCCAGTCAGGGGACACTGCTGGTATCCACCTTCAGCAGCTGGGCTGCAGTCTAGGGAACGTCCCCTGAGACCTTATCAGGGTCATTCATGTGACATTTTGAATTAAGAGACATTAAAGTTCTGGGAGATGGTGGCCTTTAATCCCCAGCAAGTCAGGAGGCAGAGGCAGCAGATCTCTGTGAGTTCAAGGCCAGCTTGGTCTACAGAGTGAGTTTCACCTTAGCCGTGGCTACACAGAGAAACCTTAAAAAAAAAATCAACGAAACAAACAAAAAATAAAACAAACAACAAACAAAACCCTAAGAAAACAGAAGAGACCAACACCAGTGAGGCAGAATCTTAGGGAAGTGTTTCCTCAGGGTCAGCACACAGCAGTTGTGGTAGAGAGGTGGCTAGGGCTGAACCTCCTGCTGACAGCCAAATTTAGTAACTGCAGAGCCACACAGGTGGAACTGACTTTGAAGGCAGGAAGGGGTCGGAGAGCAGCTGAGGCTTGGTGCTGAGTTTCACGGCTGAAGTTCTGAGAGGCGCCAGAGGAGGTCACTGGTGAAGGTGTGTCCTCAGTGGCAGTCAAAGCCCCAGGACTGAAGAGACGGGGAGCAGCTGAGGCTTGTCACTATGCGGTAGTCAGAGTCCCAGACACGAGCCTAGCAGAGGCTACTGCTGAAGATGCAGTCCAGCTGCAGAGACCTCAGTGTTTTTGGAGATGCAGGGACCACGGTGACTGCCGAGGCCAGCAGTAGCCATGCACTGGGGCTGATCTGAGCCCACAAGACAGGCTGGGTATGTTGCCGAGGGCAGGCCTGAAAATGAAGCTGGAAGCTAGATCCTACAGAGGCTGGAGAGAGAGACCTTAAGTCCTGGGCGGCAAGCACTGAAATGGGTCTCTCTGTGTAGCACAGACTGTCCTTGAACTCGCTCTTTAGACCACACTGGCCTCGAACTCACTTAGATCTGCCTGTCTCTGCCTCTTGAGTACTGGAATTAAAGGCACACACCACCACCACCATCTGGCTAATCACTTTTTAAACTGTTGAATTTTGGTTTTGATTTCATTTGACTATGACTGTGCTCTAACTTTTCTCTCTTCAAGTAAGCAAGTATGTAGTTATTTTTTATTTTACAAGACTTCAGGCCGGGCGATGGTGGCGAACGCCTTTAATCCCAGCACTCGGGAGGCAGAGGCAGGCGGATCTCTGTGAGTTCGAGACCAGCCTGGTCTAC
>NW_026073464.1:0-1896 GCF_014885135.2 Alexandromys fortis
AAAAAAAAAAAAAAAAAAAAAAAAAAAAAAAAAAAAAAAAAAAAAAAAAAAAAAAAAAAAAAAAAAGACAAGCTAAGGCCGGGCTTTTTTAAATTTTATATATACATATGTCATTATTTAAATTTTATATATACATATACATGTCATGATTTGGAAGCTGGGTGGATGGCCTGCCAAAAAAACTAACAACCTGCATGAGAAATTCAAGAATTTCCACTTAGCCCAGTGCTGTGGCTCGCGCCTGTGATTTCAGCACCTGGGAGTCAGAAGCCAGCAGGGGACTGCTTCAAGTCCAAGGCTATCGTGGGCAACAAACTGAAACCTCATTTTTAATTTTTTTTCCAGCTTTATTCATTGGCTGTGGCTTCCTCTAAGCTTTGAGTATTCCCTTGAGACCCTTATTGGGGCACAGAATCCTTTTCCCCAAGGAAAGAGCACAGGTCAGGGAGTTCATCCAGTTTATACTCTGTCTTTTTGATCATCAGTCCTGAAGATCTAATTCCAAGTGTGTACTCCTGGTCCTGCCAGTACTTTCTAGGTGTGTGTGTGTGTGTGTGTGTGTGTGTGTGTGTGTGTGTGTGTATACACATGTGTACATGTATATATATATATACACACATGTGTACATGTGTATATATATACACACATGTATACACATATAGGGGCAGAGGTCAACCTAGAGCATTGTTCCTCAGGTCGTCAGGTGCTTTCTACCTTGTTTTTTGAGACAGAATCTCTCACTGGCCTGGAGTTCACCAGCTGGGGTAGATGGGCTGGCCAGTGAGCCCAGGAATTCACTTGTTTCTGCCTCCAGGGTGCTGGGGATTGAATTCAGGTTCTTGCTTGCATGGGAATCACTTTTATCAGCCGAGCAATCTCCTTAGCCCTCCTAGGGAAACCTTTTTATATATCTATTTATTTTGACTCAATTATAGTAATTGTGCATGCTTACGGTATACATTGAGACACTGCAATGCGTGGATACAATGTGCAATGGTTGACTCAGGGTCATTGGCGTATCTGTCACCTCAGACAGTGCCATTTCTTCATGTTAGGAGTTGTCTTGTTAACTTTCCTACTGCCGTGATAAAACACCATGCAGCTTATAGAAGGAAAGGCTTATTCGGGGCTCACAGTTCTAGGGGCATAGGAGTCCATCTCCACCTTGACAGGGAGCCTGGCAGCAGGCAGGCATGGCTCTGGAGTAGCAGCTGAGAGCTCACAACTTGATTCACAAGCAGGAGGCCAAGAGAGTGCACTGGAGACGGAAGGAGGCTTTTGAAGCCTCAAAGCTCACCCCTGTGACTCACTTTTCCCAGCAAGGCCACACCTCCTAATCCTTCTTAAGCAGTTCTACTGATGGGGCCCAAGTATTTAAACATACAGCCCATGGGGGATATTTCATTTAAACCACCACAGGATGTTTGAGGTTCTTCTCTACTAGTCAACTGTTATCAACCACAGATACTACCTACGGATCTGCAGCCCTGAGCCCATTAGCCAGCCCTCTCCCCCGCTTCTTTGTTACAGCTTTCCTTGTCTTTGATAACAACTATCCTCTTCTCTTCTATGAGAACAATTTATTGTTCTTACATATAAGTGAGAACGTGTGGCATTTATCAGTTTGTGCCCAACTACTTCACGTAACACAAAGTCCAGTTCTTTTTATTTTGAGATAGTGTCTCATTTTATACCTTATGTTTTCCTGGAACTCTTTTTTTGTTTTGTTTGTTTTTATTTTGTTTGTTTGTTTTTTTGAGAAAGGGTTTCTCTGTGGCTTTGGAGCCTGTCCTGGCACTAGCTCTGTAGACCAGGCTGGTCTCAAACTCACAGAGATCCGCCTGCCTCTGCCTCCCGAGTGCTGGGATTAAAGGCGTGTGCCACCATCGCCTGGCA
>NW_026073465.1:0-1890 GCF_014885135.2 Alexandromys fortis
TTTTGAGACAGGGTTTCTCTGTGGCTTTGGAGCCTGTCCTGGAACTAGCTCTGTAGACCAGGCTGGTCTCGAACTCACAGAGATCCGCCTCCCTCTGCCTCCCGAGTGCTGGGATTAAAGGCGTGCGCCACCACCGCCCGGCCTCCTCAATACCTTCTTAACCAAAACATTTGCCTTCTCCCTCTCTAAGCTTACTGCTGAAACTAGTAAAAGCTAATAATAGTAACTAATTGGGCTGCAGGAGTGGGTGCATGCAGAAGAATTGTTCTTTGGGCACATTGAGCGTGGGAAGACTAGAACAGGAAAACTAGCCAGAGGTGAAATAGTTTCCTTTTTCTGCTAGCTGGACTTTGCACTTGGAGATCTTCTATATGCAGAAGCCTCCAGAAAAAGAGAGGGTAACAGTGTTAGGGTGTCAGTGCCCTTGCTTCTTGGGAACTGGTTTATGTCTAAACTATGGACAGCTGTTGCTTTAAAAAAATTGCTAAACTAACCAAACAAATAAATAAGTAAATAAAAATTACAAAGCCTCATGGTAGTGGCATACGCCTTTAATCTCCATACTCCACTTGGGAGGCAGAGGCAGGTAGATCTCTGTGAGTTCCAGGATGCCAAGGCTACACAGAGAAACCCTGTTTTGAAAAAAAAAATATTATTATGGTGAAGGGGATGCACATGTGCCTGTAGCAGTCTGGAGACAGCAGGCAGAAGTCAGTTTTATTCTACTGTGTGGGTGCTTGGGCTTGAACTCACACCTTTGGTCTTAGTGGGAAATTCCTTAACAATTTGAGCCTACTTTTCCTAGAAAGGCTGTGAGAACTGGGTAATGGTGACACACACTTTTAGTCCCAGTACTTGGGAGGCTGAGGCAGGAGGATCTCTGAGTTCAAAAATAACAAGCTCCAGGCCAGTCAAGGTTACATAGTGAGACCCCGTCTCAAAACGAAACAGAACAAAATCAAAGAAACAAAAGACTATGAAGAACTGTGTTCTTGAATTCTTGCAGCTTCTCGATGTCTGTTACTTTCACCCCCATCCTAAAAAACCAAAAACAACAGAACAAAGAAAAGCAGGGTCAGAAGGATCTTTAACTTGCTTTGAACGCTAAGCATTAACCTCGTAAGCCCTCTTTGATCTGTTCTAAGGATAAGCTGACAGGACTCTGAAAGGCCAGCTTTATGTTGGAAGTCATCTACTTAGGTCAGAACCATCAAAACATATCCATGGCGCTTCTCTTTCTACGCGTGTTTCAGATGAAGTCGTTTGGGGGAAAATATGACCGAACCTTCCCTGTATGGCTCCCCGATTACCTTCCATGCTAGTCTCCTTAGATGATAATGGAGAAACAGAACTCTCCAGGTCTTCGCTGGTGCCAGTGATCTTCGGAGGATTGTATAGCTTCCTTTCCTACTGGTGCTGACCCACACGTGTCAGAACCATCTGCAGATTATAAAAATTATAAAATCCTGTTAGTAGGTTAAAACTATAATGGAAAGTGTTCAAACAGTCAGAATTCCTGGGGTTACCTCTGCTGTGATTAGGGACACAGGAGCAGTTACCTGCAAACACCTGGTCTGGCCACACTTACTCATTTGTAACAAACTCAAGGGCAGAAATAAATAAATAAATAAATAAATAAATAAATAAATAAATAAATAAATAACAAAAAAGCACTTGCCACAGCATATGAAGTACATTTTTTAAAAATATTTATTTATTTTATTTATTATGTATACAATATTCTGTCTGTGTGTATGCCTGACGGCCAGAAGAGGGCGCCAGACCTCTTTACAGATGGTTGTGAGCCACCATGCGGTTGCTGGGAATTGAACTCAGGACCTTTGGAAGAGCAGGCAATGCTCTTAACCACTGAGCCATCTCTCCAGCCCA
>NW_026073466.1:0-1876 GCF_014885135.2 Alexandromys fortis
CAGGGCTTAGTTTAGGCAGAGGGTATGTTAACCACTGTAGGGACAGGGAACACCTTTGAACTTGAACCTGAGTTGCCTTCAGGGAAAATACTTTCTTCATTTCTTTCTCCTTGCTTGGTAATGCGTAGTAGAATGCGTCCTAAGCAGAAATGGATCCATGCCGAATCTCCAAAGGCAAATGAAACTCCAGCAATATGTCAAATTAGCCTCTAGTTCTGTAAACATTCAGAAACTACCAGCTAGATGCCTTCAGGAAAGCATAGTGTCAACCTTCAGGGAACTCACAAGCTTATAAGAAGAATACTACATACATATTCTGTAGTAACCACTGTAAGAACCTTTGCAATACTAGAAAATATTTATGCGACCCAAAACTTAGGAAAAGGGGAACGTGAACTCAGCCGTGGCCTTTGAAGGATGGATAGGAGTTCTCTAGGCATGAGCAGTTGGGAGGGAGGAGGAGGAGGACAGATCTCGCAGATGGAAGAGTAAAGCTCTTCCTAACAACACGGGCAAGATTGCTCAGCTTTGGCCATTCAGTGCCAGACTCAAGTCTCACACGAGGGTTTACCCCATGCTTGGGGATCTTTGTCACAGAAGCCAGTAAACACAGTTAACTAGCAAAATTACAGTTAAGAAGTAGCAATGAAAATAAAGCTATAGTTGTGGCTTACCACAACACGAAGAACTGTGTTAAAGGGTTGCAGCATTAGGAAGGTTGAGAACCACTGCATTAGAGGCTCTGACCCTCCTTCTGTGTTCTTAAAGAGGCCATCTAGAGGAGGGGATGTCAGGTGTAAGTGTATAAATCCTCCAGTTAGAACTGTGATGGCAGAAGTTGACTTGTTTGGTTATTGGGCTAGCTCTTCCCTTTTTCTCATTCCCCCCCACCACACACCACCAAATACATAATTTAAAAGTACAAACAGTGGAATCAAATAATCTTGATTTGAATGCAAGTTCTATTTGATATGTAACCTTGGATAACTTCTTTACTCTCTCAGAAATTTTTTCATCATCTGTACCTGGGTTAAACAAGAAAAGCCGTAGGAACGTGTAAAAAGAAAAGTATTGTCTCAGGATGCCCAAGACCAAGTTCTCAGCACCAAAGAGATTTATTTGCCCCAGAGGGACAGGGGTCAGGGAATAAGAGACAAACACAGAAGATAGAGGATGAGGCAGAAGGCGAAGGGGAACAAGGGCGAGCAGAAAAGGGGTATTTGTCCCAGAGGGACAAAGGACTGCCTCTGGATAGAAAGGAGACAGAAGTGGCACTTAGGAAAATAGCAGTTTATAAAGCTACAGGGGGAAACCCCGTGTTAGGATTAGGTGTTTAATTTTAATTGGGCATGTTAATTAGATGAGCCAAAGGGGGGCACCTGATTACTGAACTTCAATACTTTAATAGCTGAACCAGGGTTGTCAGCCTCAGGAGGAGGAAGTGGCCAAATAAGGGAATAGACCTTGGTGGCTAGCTTTAGGAATGTAATCTAGTAGAGGGAAGAGCAAGTCCTGCCAGGGCTGTGTTTGCCAGACCCGGGCTGGCTAGAGTCCCTTCAGTGTGTAGTACACCTGGCCCGGGACTACCACTGGTGTGCCAGAGAGCTGGTTTCATCTTCGGCAAGAGCCTGGAGGATGGAGATTTAACTGGTCTCGCTTGGCCCTGTGGCCAGCTGTTATAGGTTCTCTTAATGGTTCACTCATTACCATTGCAACAGCAGCCCTCTGAAACTGACTTCTGATTGATTCCTGAATTACTGGCAATTGTTTAGGAGGGGAAAAAGAATCACCTTGCCCTTTGGTAGCATAGACTTCATAGTACTTGTTAGTGCACCAGGCAGATTATTATTTCAAGGAGACGAGATCTTTTTTTTTT
>NW_026073467.1:0-1882 GCF_014885135.2 Alexandromys fortis
TATTTTTAACAAAATTATGGAAGAAAACTTTCCCAACATAAAGAAAGATATTCCTTTGAATATTTAAGAAGCATACAGAACACCAAACAGACTGGTTCAAAAAAAAAAAAAATCCCCTCGCCATATAATAATCAAAACACAATATATACAGATTAAAGAAAGAATATTAAGAGCTGCAAAGGAAAAAGGGCAAGTAACTTATAAAGGCAAACCGATCAGATTTACACCTGACTTCTCTATGGAAACCATGAAAGCCAAAAGGTCCTAGATAGACGTACTGCATGTCAATCAGTAGAAGAATGAAAATAGAACCATATCTATCACCATGCACAAAACTCAAGTCCAAATGGATTAAAGACCTCAATATCAGTCTGAACACAGTAAACCTGATAGAAGAGAAAGTGAGAAGTACTCTACAACAGATGGGCACAGGCCATCACTTCCTATATATAACCCCAGCAGCACAGACATTAAGGGCAACATTGAATAAATGGGACCTACTGAAACTGAGAAGCTTCTGTAAAGCAAAGGACACTTTCATTAAGACAAAAAGGCAACCCACTGACTGGGAAAAGATCTTTACCAACCCGGCAACTGACAAAGGTCTGATCTCCAAAATATATGAAGAACTCAAGGAACTAGACTTTAAAATGCTAATCAACCCAATTATAAAATGGGGCACTGAGCTGAACAGAGAATTCTCAACAGAAGAAATTCAAATGAACAAAAGACACTTTAGGTCATGTTTAACTTCCTTAGCTATCAGGGAAATGCAAATAAAAACAACTATGAGATAAGATCTTACACCTGTCAGAACGGCTAAAATCAAAATCACCAATGATGGAGAAAGGGGTACACTCATCCATTGCTGGTGGGAATACAAACTTGTGCAACAACTTTGGAAAGCAGTGTTTCGGTTTCTCAGGAAATTCAGGATCAACCTACCCCTGGACCCAGCAATACCACTCTTGGGAATATACCCAAGAGATGCCCTATCATACAACAAAAGTATATGCTCAACTATGCTCATAGCAGCATTGTTTGTAATAGCCAGAACCTGGAAACTCCTAGATGCCCTTCAATGGAAGAATGGATGAAGAAAGCATGGAATATATACATATTAGTGTACTACTCAGCAGTAAAAAACAATGACTTCTTGAATTTTGTATGCAAATGGACAGAAATAGAAAACACTATCCTGAGTGAGGTAAGCCAGACACAGAAAGATGAACATGGGATGTCCTCACTCATAATTGGTTTCTGGCCATAAATAAAGGACATTGAGCCTATAATTCATGATCCTAGAGAAGCTAAATAAGAAGGTGAACGCAAAGAAAAACATATAGTCATCAGGCGATGAAAGGAGACAGAGACAGAGACAGAGTCTCATGTTGGAGCACCAGACTGAAATCCCAAGGTCTAAATCAGGAGCAGAAGGAGAGAGAGGACAAGCAAGGAACTCAGCATCCACACACTGAGACAATGGGGATGTTCTATCTGGAACTCACCAAGGCTAGCTGGCCTGGGTCTGAAAAAGCATGGGATAAAACCGGACTTGCTGAACATAGTGGACAATGAGGACTGCTGAGAAGTCAAGAACAATGGCATTGGGTTTTGTTCCTACTGCATGTACTGGCTTTGTGGGAACCAAGGCTGTTTGGATGCTCACCTTACTAGCCCTGGAAGGAGGTTGGAGGTCCTCCTTGGACTCCCACAGGGCAGGGAACCCTGACTGTTCTTCGGGCTGATGAGGGAGGGGAAGTTTTTTGGGGGAGGGGGAGGAAAATGGGAGGCTGTAGTGGGGAGGAGGCAGGAATCTTTAATAAATAAATAACAAAAAAAGGAAAAGGCACTGGACATGAACATCAAAAAAAAAAAAAAA
>NW_026073468.1:0-1877 GCF_014885135.2 Alexandromys fortis
AGGGTAGGGAGAAAAAGAGAGAGAGAAAGGTGGTTTCAAGTTATCCTTAAGAGTCATAGTAACAAACACAATCCAGTATTTCATTGACATAAAAGTCAATGAAACAGAAAAGGAATCACATAACTAGAGCCACCTGCTTTTTAACAATGGTACCAAAACACACACTGGATAAAAGATCTTTTACATATGCTGTTAGAAAATTTGGATATCCCAATTAACATCTTGAAGAAGAAAATTAGATCTATATCTCTCAGTTTTTCACAAATCAACTTATAATGTGAAACATCTTAATATAAAAACTGGCATTTATTGACTCTTAACTGAAAACATAGGGAAGCACTTCGAGATTGAGAAATAGGCAAAAATATCTGGAAAGACTCTAATATCCTAGGAAATAACAGTCAATGTTGGCAAATTGGATTAAATAAATTAAAAGCATATATATATACATATATATATGCAATTATATATACAATATGTATAGAAGAAAATGCTTATGTGAAAAATAGCACAGAGAATAACAGTAACTCTGACAGCTTTATATCTGACTATAGAATAATTTCTTAAACATACAAGGAACTCAACGATTTCACGTCTTTTCCTCAACATTTCCCCCATTATTTTTCTCTTTCTACACCTCAACTATTTAGTGTAGTATCTTCCAAGGTTTCTTTTTCACACATGCACACACATGCATGTACACATCACTCATCACATTTTCACACATGCACACATATGCATACACATGGATGCACACACATCACATTTGTCCTTACCCATTTCTCATTATGAACATTTTGACTGAATTGACAGGACACCTTTTTCAATATAGCACCTCCTAAAGGACATGATTAGGAGTGTTCAGATATCTCCTTAGCATAATAATTTCAGATCCTTTGAATATGCCCATAAGGAAGATATTGCTAGATCATTTGGCAATGATATGTTATTATTTGTTGTTATTAATTGTTGAATTGGAAGAAATTTCAATATATTTTCCCTAATGGCCAACCCAAATCACTTCCATGTAGTCACTGTACAAATTCGTCCTTTCTTCACATCCTTAACAAAATTCATTCATAATAATTGTTTAAACCACAATCAACTGATGGGTTATAGCTGTTTTACTTTTCATTTCTCTGATGATTTGTAATAGTGAGCACAATTTTTTGTATCATTAACTGGTTATAATTCTCTTGAAAGGTGTTCATTTTCCATTTGTTTGGTTTTAAATTGAGTTTTTATTTTTCAATTGTGTTATCTGACTTCTTTATGAACTTGAGGCATTAGGTATTTGATTTGAAAATATTTTCTCCAATTCTGTTAAGCTATATTTTTATTTAACTCTACCTGTGTAGAAGCTTTTAAATTTGATGAAATCCAATGTATCTATATTTGTTTACTTAGCTATTCTTCTGGCTTAATGCTCTTTTGGTTTCAGGTAAAACAAAAGAAAACAAACAAAGAAAAACAACATCAGACATTACCAGGATCCAATTTTCTTTTTAATGTATACAATTTTTAAATCACACAGAATTAGTGAAGGTATTTTGTTACTTAGGACACAACAGTTATACTTGGACATGGCAATAAATGCTGGCAATCCTAGCACTTGAGAAAAATGCAAAATTTAAGAGAAAAATGAAAATAGACCCATATCTATCACCGTGCACAAAACTCAAGTCCAAATGGATCAAAGACCTTAACATAAAGCCAGGCACATTGAACATTATAGATGACAAAGTAGGAAGTACACTTGAACGCATTGGCACAAGAGACCACTTCCTAAATATAACCCCAGCAGCACAGAAACTGAGAGAAACAATTAATAAATGGGACCTCCTGAAACTGAAAAGATTCTGTAAAACAAAACATTA
>NW_026073469.1:0-1881 GCF_014885135.2 Alexandromys fortis
GGCCGTTTGGTTCGATTTTCAAGTCAGGGTTTCTCTGTGTAGTCCTTGGAACTCCCTATGTAGAGAAGGCTGCCCTTGAATTTACAGAGTTCCACTTGCCTCTGCCTCGTGACTGCTGGGTGCCACCACACCTGGCTTACAACAAAACTTTTTGTTTGTTTTTGGTTTTGTTTTTTTTTGAGACAGGGTTTCTCTGTGTAACAGCCCTGGCTGTCCTGGAACACACTCTGTAGACCAGGCTGGCCTCAAACTCACAGATCCCCCTGCCTCTACCTCCTAAGTGCTGTGAATAAAGGCGTGCTCCACCATCCAAACACAACAATCTATCGTGGTATTCACAGTCATGAAATACGTGATACCCTGTCTAAACAATCAAATAACTAAAAATGAAAAGAGCAGGGGGCTGAAGAGATGGCTCAGAGATTAGGAGCGCTGCCTGCTCTTCCAGAGGTCCTGAGTTCAATTCCCAGCAACCACATGGTGGCTCACAGTCATCTATAATGAGATCTGGTGCCCTCATCTGGACTGGTGGCATACATGCAGACAGAACACTATACACAATAAATAAATACATCTTTAAAAAAAAAAGAAAGAAAGAAAAAAGCATCCAATCAAATGATCCATGCCAGTTTAGTTTGTCAATATTCAGCATCCCTTTAACCCCTCAATCTCATCCAAGTTTCCCTGAAGGGGAACATGGGCGTTTGGCTACTTTCCTTCTTCCATTCAATCAGAAGAGCTTTGCATGTTCATGGTGACTCCAGCCCCTCATAGGCTTCTCCCTCCCTATGGATCCCGATGCATTTCTAGTGTTCTCCCTTTAAGGCAGAACTGTGAGAAACAGACTGGAAAAGGAGCCGTTTCAAAGCTGAGAAACACTGAATAATTACGAAGGAGTGTTTCTCAGCACAACGCAGCCAAAGGCTGTGGCAAGGAAAACAGTTCCCACACACAGCTAGCTTTGCCCTGCAGCCTTTTCGTTTCTGTCCATTTTATTGTATTTACATTTTTTTTTCAGTATTATCTCAGCACTCCTCCACTTTCATTCCCCTGCTGGGTGCACTGTAGAAATGTACACTATAAACGTTTGTCATAACGTTCTTTTGCTATGTCTTAGAATAGAAATTGGGCTAGAAGAGAAGTTTCAGATATAAGAAATTTGTGTTCTATTCATTTTTTGCTCTATAGAGAAATAGTGCCTTCTTATATTTTACAGTCATAACACTTTGTATTTGCACCACTTTTTATAAGTGTAGCTTTATCCCAATTTCAGAGGTAAAAAGTCACAAAACCTCTGTTTGGTGGTGAGTTTCTGCCAGGAGTTTCATTGTCCACTTGACTAGGTTTAGAATCTAGGAGACACCTCTCTGGGTGTGGCTGTGAACTCTGAATGTGGGTTACACCACTCCACAGTCCAGCACCGAATCAAAGGGGAACAGAGGGGGAAGCGGCAACTCGTGGACGTGGTAGATGCAATATGACTGCGGTCTCAGACTCCTGGCTCCACAGGCGGAGTCTTTCTTGTAACTTCGCTAGCAGCCAGGCATTCACACCGGCATCCAGCAACAGCAGGACAGCAGCAGCGACCAAGATACGACACTGCGGCTACTGCCGCCACTGAGTCGCAGTTTCCCTCTACGCATGTGCTGTATCGCCTTATAAAAAGCAAGCATATTGTATACATAATAAATAAATAAATATTTAAAAAAAAATAAAAAATAAACCATCTCCTAAAAGAGAATAACACCTCAGAGCCAATACATCCCTAGGTATTATTCTCTTTGGCCATCAGTCCTAGACGTTCCTACATGATAACAAAGCTCTAAGTTAAAAACTGAGGTAAACTCCCATAAGCAGTTACTAAGGGGCTAAGGTGCTGGC
>NW_026073470.1:0-1881 GCF_014885135.2 Alexandromys fortis
CCCTGCCCCCCATTCCTTACCATATATAAACTGTAACCCGTCCCTAATAAACGGAGGCTTTGACAAAACTGCTTGGCCTCCTTCTTCTGTCTTAGCTCACTCCCTTCCAGGTAGCGCCCCTCCGAGACCCTGGAGTAACTGATTGCCGGGTGGGTTACAACCCCTAGACTTGAGTAGCCCACCCAACGCAATCCACAGTGGCGCCCGAACAGGCGCCACTGTTCTTTTCCTCTACAGAAACCACGAACCAAAATGAATCCCCTCACCATAAGCTGATTCTGCCAGGTGTTTGGTCACAGTCATGAGAACAGGTGCCAAGCTATGTTCCGGATCCTGAGAACACACCGCTAAACCCAGCGCTATCTTGGCCCCTCCCTCCAGCCTTCTAGCACCTTCACAGAGCTCACTAAAGCCACAAATGGGAGGGAAAAAGAAGGCTGAGGATAGCCCTGAAAGGCCTCGTGTGCCTTTGGTCCAATCCCAGCACCATAAACAGATACACAGTATAAGAATTTTTACCCATGGGCATGATGGCTCACTCCTGTAATACCAGCACTCAAGGAGGCTAAGGCAGGAGGATCACTGTAAGTTCCAGTCCACCTGGGACTACAAAGACAGATTCTGTCTCAGACAACAACTCAGAAGAGAGAACCACTTCTGTTGACTCAATGCAGGTTCATTTGACAAGATAGTCAGTATTCCTTACCTGGCTGCCTTGGTCTTTCTCATCCTGTTACTGAATTTTTTAAGCCTCCATTTACTGCCAACCGGGGCCAATGATTCCAATTAAGCCACGTTTGCCAAAGGGTCAAGAGCTGATGGTGTTTTCCAACTTGTCTTTTCTCTGGAGTGGTGTGGTGTACAATTCACCAACGCCAGTGACTGAGAATACCGGCACAACCTTAGCTGGTGAGGCTGGGGAGATGGCTCTGTGGGGAAAAGTGCTTGCCACACAAGTGCGGAGACCTGAGTTTGGATTTCCAGACCCCACGTAAAAAGCTGGGCATGGTCTCGTGCACCTGTAACCCCAGTTTGTAGGGGCCAAAGACAGGAAAATTACTGCGGCTCACTGGCCACTAGTGCATAGCTCCGGGTTCACGGAAGACAGCGCCTCAAAGGAAGGCAGCACAGAGTGACAGAGGCAGACTCCTGACATCCCACTCTAACGCCCCTGTGTGGACAGGTGGGCACACCTTGGCATACACATACAGACAGAGACTCTGCATGAACGTAGAAAAATTCACTGTTGAAAACATTCCATCTATTCTTAAAACTTCCAAAAAGTTAAGCCAGGTGTGGTGGTGCACACCTTTAATCCCAGCACTTGGGAGGCAGAGGCAGGCGGATCTCTGTGAGTTCGAGGCCAGCCTGGTCTACAGAGTGAGTTCCTAGATAGCCAGGACTATGGAGAGAGATACTGTCTGTGGAGTAGGACTGGGCAAACTTTCAAAATGCTATGTTCAGTTTACAAATAAAATATCTCCAGTTTTATAAAGAGATAGAGAGGCTTTGAGATGCCAGAGCAGTTCGTGATTAAAGCGAAGCACTCAGGAGTCAGCTGAATTCCAACTAGGCCTTCTGGGGGAACCTGGGGAGCTCTGAGGCACAGCCATGCCAGGCCCTCTGCCTCTCGGCTACTAGGCAGATGAATGCCCATGTCTGCTGCACTGGCAGATGAACATGACTATCACTGTATTGTCCAACACATCCTCAGAGCTTGGGATTACTGGTGTTACATCACCCTTTCTGTACAAATTATCTTCAAACTTGAAGATATCATAACTATAGGGGCTGGAGAGATGGCTCAGTGGTTAAGAGCACTGCCTGCTCTTCCAAAGGTCCTGAGTTCAATTCCCGGCAACCACATGGTGGCTCACAACC
>NW_026073471.1:0-1822 GCF_014885135.2 Alexandromys fortis
TGACAATTTGGTCTCATGAGGGTCCAGCTACATGGAGCACTCTAGCATGGAACAAAAGAACCGTATTGTTCATAAGCTGTCTGGTATTTGACAGTTTGTCCCAGTAGCCTGAATAGACTAAGGTAGATATTATGACATTAAATATATAATTTAAACTTCTAGTTTAACTTGACTCAAGGTAGTGGCAAAGACAACTGCATTACAGTCCAAGAGCTAGGCACATGAAGGTATTAAAATAGAGACTGTGTCTGTATTTGGTAACCGCCCATTGTTAGACTTGACAATTGGCACTGCAAATATCACATACAGATAAAAAAATTAGGGATGAATAAGATTAGTAAATAAATGCCAAAATATTCTTTTTCTTTATAATTTTGTATTAAAACAAATATGATGCTTAGGTCTTTATTTCACCTTTACAGTATTTTTGTTGAGGCATCATAATTTGCATTTTCTTTTTTATTAAAATAATATTTTTTCATATAATATATTCTGGGACTTTCCAAATACTAACTTCTCCCTACTTCTCCACTGCTGTGGGAGTTACCTCTGTGTGCTGTGATTACCATTAATGAATAAAGAAACTGTTTTGGACCTATAGCAGTGCAGAACTTAGGTAGGCTGGGAAAGGTAGGCTGAATGCTGGCAAAAAGGAGGTGGAGTCAGAGAGACACCATGGAGCCACAGCCAGAGTCAGACATGCAGAAACTTTGCTGGTAAGCCACTGTCACGTGGCCATACACAGATTAATAGAAATGGGTTAAATTAATATGTAAGAGTTAGCCAATAAGAAGTTAGAGCTAACGGACCAAGCAGTGATTTAATTCATACAGTTTCTGTGTGATTAGTTCGGGTCTAAGCTAGCTAGGCCACTGGGAAGAACAAGTGGCCCCTCCTCCAACACTCTACTTACCGAAACTCATAGCTCTTCTTGTTCTTTCTCACTAGGAAACAAACAGGCATCTAAGAGACAGAGGTGTAGGGGAGACAAAATAAAATTTAATAAAAACCTGAATAGGACAAAACAAACTAATACAAAGAAGAAATTAGAGCCAAAGAAAAAGTACAAGAAATATACGTAAATGCAGAGATACATGTATTTGCACATAAAAAATCCCATAAAAATACAAAAACCAGAAATTATAATATAAAATGGAAAAAAGCTCCCTCACGCACAACACTATGAGATGAGACAAAAAATTAAAATAAAATACCCTCCAAAAATACTACTAAGTTCATTTTGTGTTGAACATCTACTTCAGGGCATGAATACACTATTATGTGCAGTTTATATACCCAGTGAGACTCTATGGGAGATAACTAATTTTTCTTTGTGAACTAATAGCACTTGGAGATGTTGTTTGGGTTGTGATGGGGCTTGTGCCTATTTCCTCTCACAGCGCTGGGTCCCCGTCTGAGCTGGACCTGTTCAGGACCTGTGCATTAATCTCTGCATCAGTCCTGTTCTGTCTACAAGGTCTTATTTCCTTAGTGCCCTCCATCCCCAATGGTTCTTACAAGCTTTCCTCCTCTTCTTCCTCAGTTTATTGAGCCCTAAGGAAGAAAGAGATTTTATGGAGACATCACATTTAGGATTAAGTTTTCCAAAGTCTCTCACTCTCTGCATAACATCCAGCTGTGAATCTCTGTATTTGTCTCAATCTACTGTAGGAAGGAGCTTCTCTGTTGGTGGCTGTATAGGGCACTGACCTGTGAATTTAGCAAAATGTCATCAGGTGTCATTTTATTGCTACAGTTCTTTAGTGGAACAACATTTGATTTTCCATAGACCTATGACCTATCTAGTTTTAAAGCACAATAG
>NW_026073472.1:0-1877 GCF_014885135.2 Alexandromys fortis
GCAGGGCCTTCACTGCTCTCCTCTTTGCCTCCCAGCCCAGTTTTGCTGCTGTGACATTCCTAAAGCTCCATGTGGGACTTTAGCCTTTGTCTGTCGTCTCCTCCTCTCCCTTTCCAACATCCTGACAGAGGCCCCGTACCTTGGACAGTGATGGTCACAGACCTCGACTTGTGTTGTCCCCTTCCTAGGTATCCTGTGCAGTGGTAATCACCGCTGTGGCTGTGATTTGCTTTGGAGATGGAGAAGTTACCGTTGGACTGACGATATTTTATAGGTTTTCCATTCTGGTATAATGTGATCTTGTTCAGGGGTTTGCTCCTCCAGCTATGGCACCTCAAGATGATGGTTTCCCCTTCCTCAAACACGAGTTGAGGGGTCTGGAGCAGCAGCCAGTCTGAGCGACACAGAAAGACCATCGGACTCAGAGGGCCTGGGCTCAGTCCTGAGACACAGGTTACCCTTCCTGGCAGGATATGATCTGCTAAGGGCGAGAGAGCTTTACTTTGACATCAGACAATCTTGATCTCTGATACTAGCTTCGCTCATTCACAAGCTCATTAGTCTTGGGCAAGTCAGTGAATTCTTCTGGGCCTCAATTTCCTCATCTGTGAAATGGGCATTGTCAGATTTTGCAGCTACACTAGTTCTTGGTGTACAATAGTCTCCTTCCTTTTTTGAGAGAAGGCAGCTATGGCCCTGTCCTGTCAGGGAGAATACAAGAGATGGAGATACAGGAAAGGGGAAGGAATCCAGCCTCATGGGTGTGAAAAGAATACGACAGAGCCTTCCCTTTGGAAACTTCTGAAGCAAATAGAAACAGGTGTGGACCTACGGTTCAGCATGGCCAGAGGAAAGTCGTCAGCTTGCTGAGCACATACTGGTGAGAGGAAGGCACTAAGAGTGATAGCTAGCGACAGTAGTCGACAATGCAGTCTCGCGGTGGCCTTTCAGTGGAGAAAATCTGAGTCTTATAAAATCGTTGATCTGCCCAGAAAAGAATTGATAAGCCCTGCCCTGTTCTGGATACTGCAAACATGGAAAAGGACGAGACACGGCTTTTCACCTCATGTGTCCGCAAGCTGGTGGAAGAAAAAGAAAGACAAGGACACCCAGGACTGTGAAGGAAAGAGATCAGGAAAATACCCACGCTCTCCAGAACCTCAGGGAGGAGACATTAGCCTTCTCGGCTAAGCAGAGGAGAAAGCTGAACTCAAAGTTAAATAAATAACCGTATTTGTATAGACGACTCTTTCCACAGCCTGGGTTCACTTGTGGGCTAATGGCATTTTTCTGAGTGTCGTGTAACAGCAGGGTTTCTATGAAATAGGGACTTCCTTTTTCTGTCTTATTCAGCTGTCTGTCTTTGTCCATGAACCTCTGTTGCTGAATCAGGACTACCACAAAAAAAAAAAAAAAAAAAAAAAACCAGCTCTTCACACATGCTGAGGAATTTCTCAGGAAGTCGCAAGCCCTCCACGTGCCTGCGGCGGACCAAGCACAAGGGAGGGTTAACAGGGAAACAGTAGACAAAAGTCCCCCAAGCAACTCTTAGTGATGCTTCCCAGAAACCAGGCCACCCCTTTTCCTGCGCCACTCCATCCCACCCCCAACTTCCTGGTATCCCAGCTCCTTCCTGGGCCCGTCTACTAACCGGCAATCACTTGCAGTTGTACGGGGTCGCTGAGGATGTTCTCCTCCAGTCTGCACCGGTATTCTCCACTGTCATTGACTGTGGCTTTAAACGTGTAGTTGGGCCGGACCTGGCTCCGGAGAGAGCTCCCATTGTGGAGCCACTGGGTCGAATAGTTCCCAGGGTTGTGGGTCCCTTCGCACGTCAATGTCACACTGTCTTCCTTGAGCACCTGGATCCATGGGGG
>NW_026073473.1:0-1876 GCF_014885135.2 Alexandromys fortis
TCCTCCTCTGGGGCTCTGGAGGCTAGTGATGCATTGTTGTGATTGTTCTGATCTCTTCTCCTGGCCATTCTCAGTGGGGAAACCCAGAATAGTCTCTCATTCCCCATTTGTTTTCTCAGTTCTCTTTTTCCTCAGTGTCCTTTATCCAGATGCTGGGTTCCTAGGCCAGGGGTTGCTTTTTCTTTTGTCTCCCATGTGTTAGCCTTGTGGTCTTTTCCCTCTGCTCTCTGGGAGTTTTCTCAGCTTTAGTTGTGAGCCTGCAGGGTCTGTCTGTGTGTAGGGGGTATTGGGTGTCACATCCTATACAAGCCCTTTCCCACCGCGTTGTAGTCCTGGCCCCTGCTCCTTCGTCTTTTATCCCCAGCACTTTTGTCAAATAAAGTGGCTCTGTTGATGAGTAGGGTGTGGGAACTCTTCCTCCTCCCCCTTTCCAGCACTTGGCATCATCACCTTTGTTAGAGACCCATGTGTTAAGCGTCTGTCTTGTGCTGGCTGCTCAGCATATGAAAGTGGGCTTTGGCCATCTTGCCTCCTGAGCTGGAAAGGGAGACAAGACACTCATGTCCATGGAAATGGGACAGTGGCTCCCAAACCAAGTGATCTTTCACCCTGTACCCGCTCCTTGGATGTGAGACTGCCTGAGCTGGTGTGGCCACATGTCTTAGAGTCCCACAGCCCCGTGCATGCCCATTGGAATATTTGTTCCCAGGATATGGCATTGCCTTCCTGAGTCTGTGGAAAGATCTGGCCGGGTTTCAGCAGCACTAAACACTAAGTCAGCTGCAGAAAAGATCTCCTACAACTCAGTGGGTAGCCTTGTATTTCTAACTAAGGTAGCCATTTATTCTGTGCTCCTGCTGGTGTGTCCTGGCAAAGCTGACATGGAGGTGCTTTTGTTTGCTCGGGTGAATCAGGCTCTCAATTTGTGCTGTGCCTGTTGCTGGCTGCTCCTTGCCGTGATCAACCTTGAGTGAGACTTACAGATTCTTGAACGGGGACTTTCTGGAAGGAACACTTAATGCTTTTAGTTGTGATAATGGTGTTATTTGGGTTTGCTTTTTTTTATATCTTGTTCCTTCAGAAAGACATGCCAAAATATTTGTGGATTAAAATAATATGATGCTTGGGATTTGCTTTATAATAAATGGTGTAAGGGAGTGGATTCTGGACTGTTTCTGAGCTGGTGTGTTGTTGAAACCCAGGAAAGATAAGTAGGGTTCTATCAGTGTTCTATATTCTATCAGTATTTGTATATTTTTATTTAAACAGGGCATTATATAACCCTGGCCAGCCTCAAACTACTATGTAGCTAAGGATGACCTCAAACTCTTGATCCTTGTGTCTCTATCTCTCGTGTACTAAGACATAGCAGGTTTGTACCACCGCACCAGGGCCTCATTCATGCTGGGCACATGTTCTCACTGAGCCACACCCAGACAGTGCATTGCTGTGTAGTACAGGTTGACCCTGCCGCCTTAGCCTCTGGATGCCGGAATTTCTGTCGATGTCAGGTTGAATATGAGTGGGGACGGGGGATTTTAGGAAAACCAAGCTGTTTTCTTTACAGGACTCCTTTGGCCAATGAGAGGCTTCACTGCTCCGTGCTTGCACACTGTGGGGCAGAACTAAACTGTCAGTTAAAACCTTGTTGACACTGTGGATCCAAACAACAGAGAAACTAAAGGATCTTGTCCAATTCTGTGCCTGATTTTAATAAAAGTGACTTCGGTTGTAGCGATGTCTTACTGAGAGACGCAGCCTCTGTGAAACTGAATAGCAGTGCTGTCGTGAGACATACCAAAATAAACCCAAAACTACTTCTTCTGTTTGAATACTGAAGATAGGACAGGAGCTGGGGGGCGGGGGGGGGGGGGGG
>NW_026073474.1:0-1762 GCF_014885135.2 Alexandromys fortis
TTAAAAGTTGCTAACATCAAATATCAGTGAGTATAGATATAGATATAGATATAGATATAGATATAGATATAGATATAGATATAGATATAGATATAGATATAGATATAGATATAATTCTTGGTCCTCCAGTTAGGACTTATTTAAAATATTCCCATGAGGAAGTTTTGGCACTGTCTGGAGACACTTTTAGTGACATTACTAGAGACTAATGTGTACATAGGAAAGGTGAGCACACGGAAAAAGTCATGGTCCCAATGTTAGTAGGACTCATAGTGAGAAGGAAGTGAATTATGATTAATTACATGGGTAAGAAAAATCAAGATTCTCATATAAATATTAGGTGGATGTATCTTAAAATTATGTTTGAGTCAATATTTCAAAAAGCATTGTTTACAGATCAGGTATATTTACAGATCAAGAACCTGAAGCTATAAATGAAAGAAAAACTATCTCCTATATAGAAGAGAGGCATTTACTGGATAGACAGACTTACACTGGACCAGCAGAGGTCATATACAATATACAGAAATCATACAAGATCCTCCATTGTATCAAGGGTATGTCTTCTCAGAGTAGCCAACAGAGATCCCCAAAGAAGGAGGGAAATACAACTTCATATAAATCACTCAGTGTTTTCTTGGCTCACGGTTATATCGTTATTTCTCTGTCAATTCTCTCACCAATTTTGGACAATAGTTCATTGCAATAAAAATGCCTAACTGACATTCTAATAGTTCAGCTGTCTGATTATGTGCTTAACATTATGTGCTCAATGA
Organism: Alexandromys fortis; assembly: GCF_014885135.2. Classification (NCBI taxonomy): domain Eukaryota; kingdom Metazoa; phylum Chordata; class Mammalia; order Rodentia; family Cricetidae; genus Alexandromys; species Alexandromys fortis. Next base: position 777 of record NW_026073474.1, read on the forward strand.
CATCAAATGTATTTATCTCCTTAAATTTGGGAAGGAAAGAATCATTGAAAGAAATGTTTTTCACTTAAGGTCATTTTTTATTCAATCATCTAGGAGGTTGAAAATTATGGCTAAGACTCAAATAATGATCATGCTCATATTTAAATGTGTAGTGGATTATTTTTAAATTAAAATATTTTGACTAGACTTCAGAATAAAAGAGATACCGAAAATATCATAAAGATGAAAACATTGAAAGATTTCAATTTGATAAGAAAAAGAAATAAGAATTGTTTAAATGACTTGTCAAGAGATTACAGAATCACATAATCCAGCAGATGTCTACCAGGCTCACTGAAATCCCAAACTTCATGAACTCGGAGTGATCAATAATTAAACACCACTCAGCTGTGTTCTATGAGCACTGTATTTTGCACCTCTCTATTATTTAGAATGCATCACATGCAATGTGTGATAACTCAGTAAAGACAATGCTTGCCCTGCACTAGCAAAAGCAGATTTCAACCAGGGACACATTACTTTGTATCCCATTTCCTCATGTGATTAACTGTGGCATTAATCAAAATGAATTCTGATTAGTGAATACAAAATTTGATTAGGCCCTTGTAAAATGATGGAAATAGATATTAATCAAAGACTATCAGTGGGGCATAGCTAGGCCATTACCTCATCAACACCTGCACACACAGCAGGGATGTAATGGCTAGGAATACAGGAGAGGTGAGCGCCCTCTGATGGCTGTAAAAGCCTCTAGTACTCCTTAATCAAGGTAATTACAGAATGTAGCTACAACTTGGAGCCTACAGTCTCTCAGGGTTGATTCAGGTTGTTTTAAAGATACTGTTAACTTGTGATATGGTTAAGAAATATAACAACTTACTCTGCCCATTCTATTGTTTTTTTTTTATTTTTTTTTTAATTGGGAAAAGGAAAAAAAAGTTTCCGCCTCCTCCCAGCCTCCCATTTCCCTCGCCCTCCTCCCACCC
>NW_026073475.1:0-1877 GCF_014885135.2 Alexandromys fortis
GTTTCTCTGTGGCTTTGGAGCCTGTCCTGGAACTAACTCTGTAGACCAGGCTGGTCTCGAACTCACAGAGATCCGCCTGCCTCTGCCTCCCGAGTTCTGGGATTAAAGGCGTGCGCCACCATCGCCCGGCATTTATTTATTTTTTTGTTTTTTGTTTTTGTTTTTTTTTTCAGAAATCTTTAATAAATCCAATTTAAAAAATAAATAGAAATGTCTTGCAAATATACTAATTCTTTTTTTAAAAAGTTTAAGCACTTGGAAATCTGGAGAATTCAAGTACCTGGTACATGGCATCATTTCTTGTGTATCTAAGGACTTGCCTCTGTCTCCTTTCTCATCATGTTTCACAGTGCTGAGTTCTCCCCATCAGTAGATGAAGGTGCCGACATGACTCATTGCAAAATCCAATCAAAACTTCCCTGACTCCAGTCAACCACAGCCCTATTTCGTTTTTATGTATATAACAAAATTTCTAAGGAAGGTTTTTCACTGTCCAGTTTCTATTATTACTATGATGATGATTTTTGAGACAGGGTCTTCATGTACCTCTGGCTGTCCTGGAACTCACTCTGCAGACCAGGCTGGTCTTGAACTCACAGAGATCCACTTGCCTCTGCCTCCCAAGCTCTGGAATGTTGTAGAATATTAGTTTTAAAAAATGTGTTACATTAGTTTCTGCTGGGAAACATTTGTTTAAGAATGCAAAGATGTGTTGCATTCTTTCATGTAACATCTGTTTAACTCTGTAAAACTGTGTTTCTTTACCTGTCTGAAACACCTGGTTGGTCTGATAAAGAGTTGAACCGCCAAAAAGCAAAGGAGAAAGGACAGGTGGGCTGGCAGGCAGACAGAAAAAAAAAAAAAAAAACAACCAGAAACAGAAATCTGGGAGGAGGAGATCAAAGAGCCAGAAAAGAAGGGGCCAGCTACACGCTAGACACAGAATAAGGAAGAAAAAAAATACAGAAATAGAGAAACGTAAAAGCCCATGGGCAAAAGGTAGACCTAATAATTTAGGAAAAGCTGGCTAGAAACAAGCCAAGCTAAGGCCAGGCACTCATAAGAAAGAATAAACCTCTGTGTGTATTTATTTGGAATCTGGGTGGTGGGCCCCCAAAGAGTCAAAGAGCCAAAAGAGGAAAAAAGAAAACAAGCAAATACACCGGGGTTAGTTTCTTTTATTATTCTGGTATTTCCATCAACTGGGGTCTGGTCTTAAGATAGTACAGTGAATTGTCTCTTGACAAGATCACCAGTGATTTTTTTTTTTACATGCAGGCCAAATATGAACTGCGCCAGTACAACACGCCAGGGATTTCTACCCTGCGTTGTCTCCTCCCCTTTCCTGCATCCCCCCTTAATATCTTGATTGTCATCCCCCTTGACTCCCAGCCTTCATATTCATGTGTAGACCTCTGTTTCCGAGGGATCTTGACTAGGCTTTAAAGGATTGAGCTGACTTTAAGATAAGCAACAGTGATCTTTCAAGCATATGTAGTCATCCCTGAGTTCTTGATTAAATGAAGCAAATTCTGTTTCCTCTGTTATTTTCAAATTCCTTGGCTCAGGAGTCTGGAAGATAAACTTTAGCCTTAGCCAGTCAGGACTAGTTGGTAAATAAAATCTTTATGAACTCCTTTTTTTTCTCCTTTGTTTCAAGAGACGATAATTCATATATCTCTCATGTAAAGGGTTAAGAGACCACAGTGAGGCAGAGAATAGGAGGATGTGATAAAATGTACCATCGAGGAGTTGCTCACAATGTAATGTATTACTTACATATATTTAATTTATATTAAAAATTAGAGCTGTATAAATTCATATAGACATGAGTGATACATGCCCCTGAGAGGGTTTTTTTTTTTTTTTTTTTTTTT
>NW_026073476.1:0-1847 GCF_014885135.2 Alexandromys fortis
CATTAATTCTATAATTCAATGTCTTCTTTTTCTAACTACAAAACATATTTCAGGTCATCAGATACATCAGGCAAGTGTACTCGACACAGAAGTAATTCTGATTATAACTTCAGTTAAGACAATGAAAAACAGACTGAAGGTAATAGTCTTAAAAGACAATAAAAACTACAACATGAACAGAAAGGAAAACGAGTGAAGAATGAAATTGAGAAAAACAGAAATTATTGTCAAACTTAAAAAAAAAGCACACATTGACAGGGCAAGGTGTGTAGAAAAGGCTCTTTCTGGAACCAGATCACAGTTCTACCCCAGGCTCTATCTCTAGAAGACTCAGTTTTCTCATCTGATAAACAAAAATACCACTTATTTTATACCACAGGTATTATCACATTCACGCTTATAGCGATTCAAAAATCAATTTCATCTGGGTTTTAAATTCTCATCTTTAGGACCCATAAATAGAAATAACACCTATAGGGGAAATGTGACTCCAAGTTACAACAGAATCTGCAAAGCTATGGTGAACTAAGAGCATCTCCCTGGGAGAACTGCACATGTAAATATAATTCCCTTCAGTGTCATTGGTGCCCAGACTCTGAGTAGAAATCCAAGAATCCAGTTAAACAGTCCCAGAAATTCAAAAGACCGTTTAAAATCTTAAGGGGCATCAAATACAAAATTGTGCTTGCTTTTGTGGAGACAGCGTTTCTCTGTGTATCCCTGGCTGTCCTGGAACTCACGGTGTAGACCAAGTGCCTCGGAAGTGGTGGGATAAAAGGCTTATGCCACCAACGGCCAGAATAAAATCCATTTTAAAATGAAACTTCATTCACTTCAAATTGGGGCACTACACTAACACCTCCCCTCTCCACTAAAAGTTACTTCCAGGACTAACAACACGTTATTTCACCCAAGCGAATCAGACTGCACCGTCATTTCCTTACGGTGTAAATGCTGCACTAGGGTTCATCTTCACAGTGTGACTTCCAATCTAAGGACTGAAACTCTCAGAAGCCTTGGGCCTGGAACTACCGATTACCTCAAAACAAGTCCAAGGCCAAGAATAAAAAGTGGAAGCAATAACTTTGTTCCCAGGCAACTCAAAGCCTGGGAGCATATCCAAGAGACCTACCTGGCAGCGCCACCATTTTTCCACCCTCTCCCCCCACTTCGTATTGTCATCATCATCTGGCCCACTCGAACCCCAGAAGGTCTGAATGGACCTTAGCAGGAGATAATGCGCTGGGCCAGCAGCCCAGCGCCCTCCCGCGACGTTCCCATTCATTCATCTCTCCATCCACAAACCCCTAATTAGATGGGGTCCAGGACAGGTGCTGCGGCTGTCACGCTCGCTCCCCGGAGCAGGGCCCGGAAGGGGCCTCCCCCTGGCTGCACAGAAGCAGCTGCGCCCTCGGCCCTCCAGCTCTCGCCATTGTCTCTGCCCACAACAGGCAGATGCCGCCCCTGCCAGCACCGGGATGGGGCACTCGAGGCGCAAGTCCCGAGCTGCGTGCGACGCTGGGAGACGTCGCGCTCGCCCCGGGAATCCCACTCGGAGGGGCAGCTCCCTCGCCCTTCACCAAAGTTTCATGCAAACTAAAACCCAGATCCGGGGGGAACCGAGCGAGTCTAGGGGGGCATCTAGAGCTGGGGAGCAGCGGTCCCCTCGGCCACGGTAATCAGGCGCATGTGTTTCCTAGGAGCGCCCGCGACCCGCCGAGGCTGGCTACACGGAGGGAAAACGCCGAGGTGAAGGAGACCTGGCGCCAGCCGAGCATCCAGCTCCCTCCCCGCGCGCCCGCCGCACTCACCTCCATCTCGGCGTCCGCGGGGCCCGCGCCCGCCGC
>NW_026073477.1:0-1878 GCF_014885135.2 Alexandromys fortis
CAGGCTCCAAAGCCACAGAGAAACCCTGTCTCGAAAAACCAAAAAAAAAAAAAAAAAAAAAAAAAAGAACTCGGTGTTTGCATTTCCTTCTGACTGGAATCAGTGTCCACTCGTGAGCCAGGGCAGTGCTGCTCTGTTCTTACCCGAGCCACAGACACAACAAAGGCTGAGTGGGGGACTCCACACACGCAGCACGTGTACTGCACAGGGACGATCACAGCCCTCAGCACACTCCAGTGGCCCAGCCCCACACAACGCGCACTCCCATGGCCCGACGGCCCACCTGATGATGCGGCTGTGATGGAAGCACTCCCGGATGCCCAGCTCCACTGCTAGGTGCGTCACCGTCCAGCTGGGATGGCTGCGGATGAGGTCGGACAGGTGCTGCAGCACCTCCACATGCAGGACCTGCGTGGAGCTCTCGTAGAAGGGCGGCAGCTGGGAGGAATACTGCTGGAAGTTCACCAGGGCGTCCGCCTCTGACTCCAGCTGGAACAGTCTGCCGCCAAGGAAGAGGGGCCACTAAGGTGAGTCACGGGGACAGAAGTTGAGCCAACTGAGGGGTAGTACTCAGCATAGTCAGACTGTGGATGCCGCAAACAAGCCACCCACTGCCCCAGGCTGCAGCCTGATCCCCTTGCTCCAACAGCAAATGCAAAAATAGAGTTTACTTTGAACTTTATTGTGCGTGAAGTCTTCCTCTGGTGATGGAAATCTCTGCTTTGGTTGCCACATTCTGAGCCTCAGTCTCAAACTCTGGCTCTTTGTATATGGTCAGAATTAAGTGATAGCTAACCTAGATGGTCAGCTACAGGGTACCATGTGAGTTACGGCTCAATCATCTATGCGATGGACATTACACAGCCATTTAAAATGGTTTAATGTAATAGGGAGGGGCTAGCAAAATAACCCAGAGAGTAAATGCATCCACTGCCATACCTAACAACCCTAACCCCAGCACTAAGCCCTAACCCTAACATCCTAACCCTAACCCACACAGAAGGGAGCCATACCTAAAAGTTGCCCTCTGACCTACACTATGACATGACCCCCATTCTACACTGAGACATGACCCCCGCTCTACACTGTGACATGACCCCCACTCTACACTGTGACATCACCAAATACAATATTAAAATGTAATAAATTATTTTAAAAGAACAGGGAGAGATTTATTTTGTAACAAGTGAAAAAGCAGAATATAAATAACACAAAGTGATGTCAACTATGCAAAAAGAACTGTAAAGATGTGTCAAAATGTGTATAGAAGCAGAATAAATGTAACATTCCCACCCATTTCTCTTATTTCTAATTTCTCTAGTGAGCATATGCACTATTTTTCTAATCAGAAAACAAAATTCTGTTTACTGAAAAGGAGTTGGGTTTGAGTTCAGTTCTGCTACGAAGTGCTGTGTGACTTCAGAAAACCCCGTCCCTTCTCTGAGCTCATCTGAAACATGACACAGATTACCTGCACTACCATGAGGATGCTGAGGAAGCAGCATGACCTTCACAGTATGACTTCCAGTGTGACCTGGGGTGCCCTCAGCAAACACCACCAAGCCTGGTCTATGCCGGTCACGGTTCTCAACAGAACGACTATAGGAACAAACCAGGATGGTTTTTTGAGACAGGGTTTCTCTGGGAAGCCCTGACTGTCCTGGAGCTCACTCTGTAGGCCAGGCTGGCCTTGAACTCAGAGATCTGCCTGACTTTGCCTCCAGAGTACTGAGATTAAAGTCATCTGCCATCACTGCACAGCGAGATCTTTTATTTTTTGTTTTTTTTTTTTCTTTTTGGTTTTTCGAGACAGGGTTTTTTTTTTTTAATATTTATTTATTATGTATACAATATCCTTTCTGCATGTATGCCTGAAGG
>NW_026073478.1:0-1843 GCF_014885135.2 Alexandromys fortis
CAGGGCAGGGAACCCTGATTGCCCTTTGGGCTGATGAGGGAGGGGGACTTGATTGGGGGAGGGGGAGGGAAAGGGGAGGCGGCTGGGGGGAAGAGACAGAAATCTTTAATAAATAAATAAAAACAAAAATAAAATAAAATCCTATGAATTTTAGCAGGTATATTATTACATCATGACAAAGGACCCATGGTACAAACAACTCCACTGCCCTAAAAACAAAAACAAACAAGCAACAATAAAGTATACCCCTCTCATTTTCATTAAAAAAATAGTCTTCATATAGATAATAGTTTTTCTTCTTATGTGTTTAGTTTCCTAAACTATGAAGTAAAATGTCATTATATTCTGAAAGTGTGTTGATAAGAATAGCATTATTGGTGATTTTACATGCTCAATCACTATGTGTGATGATGTTGTAGTTAGCCCACAGTACACCTAGGAGACATACGGCTTCATGAGGCCCATTATGCATTGGCACACTGAGTCTACGAGGTGGTACACTTAATCAGGGACACAAAACAGCTGAGATACAGAAGCTCACTTAGTCCTGATTGAGTTTTTCTGTGATCTGAGATCATCTTATGTTAAATTGCAACATAAAGGCAGACTACTTATATACTTCTCCCCTACCTGAGCTTGCTATGCCAGGTCAATATTCTGATTTTCTATAATACATAACTCCTGGTGTGATACACTCTCGCTATTGAGGCTCAGACCCACTCTTCACTTACATATGTGTCACAAATATCTTTTCCAGCTGGCCTGAGGGCTTAATGTATTTGACTCACTCAGGTTAATGCTAACATTATTAGAAACAGACAATACTAACTAGCAGGGTGTTGGGAGCGCAAAGGTCCTTCTACTCACAGACCTACAGGGAAAGCAGGAATGCTAAGCACACAGGAGCGTCCGCTCAATGGAATGGACACATAACCTGTTCTTCCATCCAGAAGATGAGAGATTGGAGGTGATTAAGAGCCTGGCGATCTGTGTTATCTGTTGGGCCAGGCCATATCAAGCTCCGAAGCCACAACCAGGACTGGAGGTGGCTAGTAATCTGACATTTACATTACCTGTACAGTTGGGGGCTCCCCAAACTCCGCAAGCAGGCCCAGATATGAGTAATAGCCCATTTGACCCCTACAGAATGTATGACTGAGACCAGGTCAGATCCTTCCCTGGGCCCTTAAACTAGGACAGACAGCTTATCTCAAGAACCCAGCTTCTGGGAAGAAACAGCACGTGCCTTGAATTAAGTTTCTATGTAATTATGCTTTACTGTGCACTGGGGATTGTATTACACCAGGAAACTTCCACAGTGCATTGTGTTTAAACATACTGGCAATAAACTGCCTGGCAGCAGACTCAACCTGAGCCAAGTTTGCAATCTCACCTCTTTTGGGTTCTTTCCCTGCCTGACACCTGCAGGAACACCCTCAGCTGGGGAACACTGACATCCTTTTAAAGAAAAGCTTCCTTACATACACTCTCACCCTAAGTGTGATGACCCTTTTCTTTCTCTCTGTAGCTTTAGGCTCACCTCAGAGAAAATGTCCTCCTTAATATTTGAGTGTTGGTTGCATTCACTATTATTTTTTAAAAAATTAGAAATATTAAGTTTTTAATAACAATATTTCGAGCTATAAAAACAAAAGAAAACATGAATTCTTTGCAACGTGTAACAGTCCCATTTATTTCTCTAAAATACCCACTCTTATTCCCTAGGAGAAATCTATAAAACACAGATAGAGGTCAACACTCCCTGGATGTAGGTATGGGAAGCTCTGGATTCAGAATTTGCTACTTCAGAATTGGCTGTGGAAGAATCACACCACAGAGAAAG
>NW_026073479.1:0-1844 GCF_014885135.2 Alexandromys fortis
AGTGAATATAGCTGATCCTTTAGTCTTTAATTTCCTCTGATTATCATATCTTTATTTCATTAGCCATTTAACAACCCAATTTAAATTATACAAATCTGTCAAAGCTTCTTTTACTGCACAAAAATCATAACCCCCCACGGGGATCAGCAAAAATATTGAAGTTCTGTACCAGGAGATGAGTTAACTTTTACATTGTGTTTTCTGCAAACAAATTCTACCCTACCTGGTATCTTGGGCACTGAAATGTATATCTCCTGCATACTAAATTGCTTTACTAATGCTTATTCTTCTTTTATTGTCTTTCTTGCAATTTATGGAAATCTAGTGTCTCCTGTGAGTCAGTCCCTCCATAGTGATGTGCTTGTATTATTTCTCTGGTTATGCAGGATGGATAGTTACATTACTATTTCTCTAGTACTGTGAAACCAAAATTGGTCCCATCTGCTCTTGTATCCCACAGCATCACAACTCAGGTTCTGATAAACTCTTTTATTTTTTAAAAAAGGCTTTCCAATTTTAGCCATTCAGATTTTAGCTGATCATAATTTCGTTGTCTTCTTTTCCTAATTATGAAAACCATGATTAATGTGAATATTCTTTCACTGTTATCTCATTCTTTTCCTCCTTATAATTTGATTTTTACAGTGGCTTCTAAACTTTTTATTAAAAGGTAGAGCTACTTAGCAAAGATCTCATTTGTTCCCTCCTTCCAACTGTGGAAATTGCATATTGACACATTTTCATCCCCCCCCCCACATTTTTTGCTGTCAAATCTGAGACGTGTGTGGAGGACAGCAACATCTTTATAACTTTTTGTATAATGATCCCTGACTCATGTGAGAAATTTCGTTTGAGGCAGACAGAAGAGCCTCAATTTCATGTCTTACCACTCACAGCAGAGGCACTTGGCTGCTGATAAAGTTCTCTTATGAACATAGTATGAGCTCCTTTCAGAGACTGCAATACACAGTCTACAAGGCAATTGAGATGCATCTCCACAATCACATGAAGCAGACCCCATTAATCAATAGGAATTCCACCTGCTACCATGTAAAGAGAGATGTCCATACCAAGAGCATTCTTCCCAAAGGATGCTCTACTCTCAGATATCTCAGTCTGTCTTTCATGATTTGTTATTTACCACAGTGAGCATGCAACTGTCACTACAGAAATGAAGTTCAACATTCCATATTACATGACAAAAGGTATTGACATTGAGATTGGCCAGGACAAGATGACTTATCCTCAGGTTGATCACCCTCAGGTTGATCAACCTTAGGTGTTATTCCAGACTTGCAAGTCTCTTCCCCAACCTCTGTGTAAACAAATATCAAAAGTCTATTCTCTTCAACAGGGCACTTATGACAGAATTAAGTTTCTACATAAAGGATTATGGAAAAAATTAGTTTACTAGGGATTACTTGCAGGATCATGAGTAAGCAGTTATTTTCTTGAGTCCAGATAACTCAAAGATCGATAACTCTAGCACTAAATGTCTTCCTCTAGCAGAGTTGATGACATACACTAGTTCATCTTTAGAGCTCCATAGTCAACTGGGATGTCAATCAATATAAGTAAATGGTGTTTCAGCTTGCTTACCATAAAGGCAGCACAAACTTTTGTAAACAGTATTTTAAAAAATTCCACTAGCAAAAGCAAATAATGTTGGACCAAAACGTGGATAAAGTTATATATATCATGTAACCAAAAGTTTTAGAACTACAGGCTCTGGCGGCAATGAATAAATAGCTTTAGCTACTTCCTCTACTTCCACATTGCTTCAATGCTACTGAAACCTACTTACCATGTATGAAATCTTGCTGAACACAGGAAGTCACAAGGAA
>NW_026073480.1:0-1879 GCF_014885135.2 Alexandromys fortis
GTGGCGCACGCCTTTAATCCCAGCACTCGGGAGGTAGAGGCAAGTGGATCTCTGTGAGTTTGAGGCCAGCCTGGTCTACAAGAGCTAGTTCCAGGACAGGCTCCAAAACCTACAGAGAAACCCTGTCTCTCAAAAGACGAAGAAGGAGAAGAAGGAGGAGGAGGAGAAGCAGCAGCAGCAGCTTCTTATTGTAATGGGCAGTGGTTAGTTCAGAGTGCTGAGAATAAGTGGTGGAGTGCTCAGGCATAGAAGGGTATGTATCAACCTCTGCCCCAAGACTCAGGGAACATCTTGGAAAGAAGGTAAGAGCCTGATGATAAAGAAAACGTCTGTGAAATGCTGTCCTTTGAGCATGACATGGCTGTTGCACACATGAACTCACAGCAGCTGTGGTTACCTGCACAGGAACTACACAAAACCAAGCAAGTTAAAAACTCCAGAATCTAGCAGGGAGGAGTTGCCAAAACCCCTTCTACAACTGAGAAACTCCTGGCAGTAGAAGGTTGCTCTGGTCTTAAGCAGGAAGAGTCATTTTTCCTTAGGGATACTATTATATGGTTCGTGTCCCAGTGGATGACCCCACAACTATGCATATGGGCTGCATTAACTGGACTCAGTATGTTAGCCCTCAAAAGGAGGGTATACGTCTGGGAAGGAGGTGTGTTGGGAAGAAGACTAGAGTAGATGGATGGAGAAATCCAACATACATTGGATAAATATATGAAACTTTCAAAGAACAAATTTTTAAAGATTCAGATTTCTCTCAAATCGACATTTAATTCCCTATGATCTTCAGTGATTCCTTATAATTTTCAGATATATTTTAATGATCTTTAGATGTACTTTATAGGACTACTTTATTTAAATTTCAATTCTGACACTCCCATATACAATGAAAAACAATACAATTAAACCCAAGGAAAGATTATACTCTAAGGTAAAATAACACTAAAAGACTATCCAAAAATTATTTTAGTGTGCTTATTATTGTTTTTCATTTGCTTATTTTGGTACCTAAAGCATTTAGTGCTATCTCTGGCTATCTCTGACAAACTGACAGTAACAAATATTTGTTCCACAGGATCATCAACAACCTGAATCTTACCAGTTACATACTGATATTAACTACTTCAAGGCAAAGTACTGGATCAAGGTTAGATTGAAGTTTTAAACTGTCCAAATAATAAGGTTAGGGTTTTTAATGGGACATTCACGGTGCAATCACTAGAAAAAATGTACATACCTAAGTCATACTCCTGCACAACACTTATATATCCATAGAGTGGGCAATGACCAAAGATGACCAACATGACCACACGGCCCGTTGCCAGTGTAACAATGTGTGCAGAGTGCCCAACTACTGCATACTGCTCCTTGGCTTTGGGCGTTAGCAATACCCATGATTCATTATGAATATGAAATACTCTCAACTCATTGGTCACGTTCCCTGTTGAATCGATTTTTCCTCCATACATGTAGATTTTATCCTACAAGAAAGATGTAAACAGGATTTTAAAAATCATTAAAAATTCACATCTAGAGCTGGAGAAATGGTGTAGCAGTTAAGAGCAGTTGCTGCTCTTAAGAGAAGACCAGGGTTTGGTTCCTAGAACCCACATGGTAACTGACAACCAGCTGTATATAACTCCACTTCCTGGGGTTCTTATGCCCTCCTCTTTTGGCCTCTGGTGAAACAGCATGCACAGACACACAAGCAGACAAAATACCCATACACATAAAATAGAAATAAATCTTTTAAAAAATAATATCTGAGAACAGAAAAGGACTGGCTTACAACCTCATTATTATTCTTAGCTTAAGAAGTATGAGAAAAATGTACTTTTCAGTGAATATATAATATATATGATTTATTTTGTTG
>NW_026073481.1:0-1822 GCF_014885135.2 Alexandromys fortis
CACTGCAACCAAACAACTGAAAGTTAGAGTCACTGTGTCAGACAGCTCTCCATCACTGCAGGAAAACAACTGAGCTGGACAACTGACAAAGAAAAGTTTTCTTTTGGCTCAATTTTTTCGAGGTTCCCAACAATGATCTGTTGACCACATGGTTTTGGATCTAAGTTGAGGCAGCACACAGCAAAAAGAAAAAAGAAAAAGAAAAGTCTACAGCAGACCCAGAGAACAAAGGAGAAGGAGAATAGTTCAGTGAGCTTACCCTTCGGATACATTTCCAGTGACCCAAGAAGACCCTATAGTCCCTCGCAAAGATTCTCCCACCTCCTGAAAAAGCCACTCTCGGGACCAAGCCATTGCCACATGGGTCTTAGGGGACATCTAAAATCCAAACCATAGCCCATGTTCTAAATGAGAAGAAGTATATTGTTTTTTCTAGAAGCTCATTATCTGCCTGGAAGGAACAAGCCACGCATGGGACTGCTGTGACATTCAGCACCGGACCACTGTACTTCTGTCCGCACCCTTGACATAAACCCAAGGCCCTGCACGCTTCTGTGCCCTGAACTCCAGCCCACCACCTCCTTCTCCGTTGTTTCACTGCGTGCACAGCACACAGCCTAACCACTCTTCCTCCGAGCCTTTGCGCAGGGTTGCCCTCTGCTTGACACTGGAGATCTTCACATGGGCGGATCCCACCACTGGAACGTTTTTCTAAGCCTGAACCACTATTTACAACCTTCACAGACTTTGTTGTTTGTGTCCTACATTAACAAGGAAAGAGGACAGGAGTGAGGGTGGGAGGGAGGCAGGAGGGTGGAAGGGAGGGAAAGAAGACCAGTAGGGTTGTGGAAGGAGGTGTGAGGAAGGAGGATGTTGATGTTCTGAAGACAAAGCCTGATTCCCAGTTCCGCTTGAATGCAGTGCTGGTGGAGAAGCCTGTAAGACAGTGTAATAAATGATATCTCCATGTAGGTGTGCATATCTACGCATTATATCAGTCCTGTCCTTTAGAGACTCCTGACATAGAGCTTACCAGCATAAATTTAACACAGGATGTATAACATACATATAGGAAAAGCTACAGACAGGAATACCAATGGATGTTCAAACCACACTGAATTAAAACCACTCAAGCAGGGCTGGAGAGATGGCTCAGTGGTTAAGAGCACTGGCTGCTCTACCAGAGGTCCTGAGTTCAATTCCCAGCAACCACATGGTGGCTCACAACCACCTGTAATGAAATCTGGCTCCCTCCTTTGGCCTGCAGGCATACATGGAGGCAGAATGTTGTATACATAATAAATAAATAAATCTTTTTAAAAAAAAACACTCAAGCAAAGGATTTGCCTCAGTATTTCAAAAAATATTATTATAGATTCAGTCCCCCAAAGTGCAGAGGAAAGACCACATATGTGGCATCACTAAGTACAATGAAATATTAAGGGACATGAGCATTATAGAAAATAGGCCAGTTTAAAATTGTTTATCAAGCTGGGTAGTGGCGCACTTAGGAGGCAGAGGCAGGCGGATCTCTGAGTTCGAGGCCAGCCTAGTCTACAGAATGACTTCTAGGACATCTTGAGTTTTGCACGAAAATGGATGGAACTAGCAAATATCATTTTGAGTGAGGTAGCCCAGACACAGAAAGACAATTATCACATATGCTCACTCATAAGTGGTTTTTAAACATAAAGCAAAGAAAACCAGCCTACAAATCACAATCCCAGAGAATTTAGACAACAATGAGGACACAAAGAGAGACTTACATAGATCTAATCTAATAGGAAGTAGAAAAAGACAAGATCTCCTGAGTAAATTGGGA
>NW_026073482.1:0-1814 GCF_014885135.2 Alexandromys fortis
TATACAATATTCTTTCTGCGTGTATGCCTGAAGGCCAGAAGAGGGCACTAGACCTCATTACAGATGGTTGTGAGCCACCATGTGGTTGCTGGGAAACTCTCTTTACTATTTTCTTTTTTTGTTTGTTTGTTTTTGAAACAGGGTTTCTCTTTGTAACAGCTTTTCCTGTCCTGGAACTTGTAGACCAGGCTGGCCTTGAACCCAAAAGATCCACCTGCCTCTGCCTCCGGAGTGCTAGGTTTAAAGGCATGTGCCACCAGTGCCTGACTATTTTCTGGATTTAACAAAAAAAAAATTTCTTGAAAAATACAGTTTATAAGAATTATCAATATTTTCAGGTAGTCCTTAATAAACATGACTTAGTATACTTATGTGAGACTCAAAAGTACTGACAAAAGAGAACATTGGTTTGTATTGGAAGCATGGACAATACTCAAATACATTTATAAGAAATAATTGAAAGTCTATATCAAATGCTAGAGGCCACATCCCACTAACTCAATAAGTCATGGGAAGAATTTCTTCCCTAAAACATTTTGGAAATGACCAAAATTTCCAAAGCATGTTTTCCCCCTTGTTAAATAAAAGAAATATTCATAGTCAATTCTTGCATTCTCTCATTATAAAAAGCAGAAGTTTAAAATCTGCTATCTAAAGTGATAGATATATAGTAGAAAATCTGTTGAGTTACTTGGGGGGAATTCCACATACTTTTAAAAGTTTCTTTTATTGAGACACATAAAAGTGATAGTTTCCTTTATATGGAAGCATGAACTCAACACTGCCCCAGGAACAAAACCAGGAAATTATGCTTTAAGAATACATGCCACTGTGTCTCATAGCTCTGTGTGTGTGCACAGGCATGTGTTCATGTGTGTGTGCATGTGTGTGTGAGAGAGAGGGGGTTAGAGGAGGGATGGAGAAAGAGAGAGTTATCATAAAACCTTAGCTACCAAGCCAGTCATAGGAGCAGAGTAGACAGAGCATGTATTTGACATGGAGCATGTATGTGACATGTATGAACCCCAAGTGGCAGAGCATGTATGTGACATGTGGAGAGTCCCAAGTTCAATCCCTCCTGCTCAAACAAAACAAAATAACAAAATATCTAAGAAAACATGAAAACTAAAAACACATTTTATCCAAGAAATAAAAAGTTAAGTAAATATCTGAAAATTAATTATGATAGCCCACCATATTAACAGGCTAATGAAGGAAAATGTCAAAACATACAAAAACATGTAAAAACACTTAACACAATTCAACAAGCGCAACATTCAGAATAGATGGAAAAAATATTGGTTTAGTAAAGAGTAGATGCAAAAATCCTATAGCTAACATTGTATAGAACGAAGAGAAATGAACTCTTTTTTTCCCTGACTAAGACTAGGGAAAGGACAACATACCCCCTTTTAACATTTCTTTTCAGTTCTATATTACAAATACTAGCAATGCAATCCATCATGGAATGAAAGGTATACTGGGAAAGAAAAAAGTCTTTGTTTGTAGCCATTGAAATGAACATGAAAAAATGTCCATGTAGAAAATCTGAAAAAATAGCCAAAAATACTCTCCCAAATCAAAACTTTGGAATTAATTAAACAAGGATTCAAAGTATAATAAAGTTAATATACAACAGTCAGTTGCTGGGGCTGGGATGGCTTGACAGTTAGAGCACTGAGCACCCTTCCAGAGGACCCAGGTTCAATTCCCAGCATCATATGGTGCCTCACAACTGCCTGTAACTCCAGCTCCAGGAAATCTGATCCCTTCTTCTGGCTTCCATGAGCACCAGGCACACAGATGATGTACAG
>NW_026073483.1:0-1879 GCF_014885135.2 Alexandromys fortis
AATTAATTAATTAAATAAAATAAATAAATAAAATGAAAAGACTCTACCTGACCTGTATATGCTTAAAGAGAAGTTACAGTAATTGATTTAACACTTTGGGGCAGGGCATAACAATTTGGCTATCCAAGGTGGCACAGTAATGATATCACTGGTAACAAAATAATAATAGTAATCTAATCTTATTTCTGTGCTTATGTTGAGATGGGGACAGCACAAGGTCTCCAGGAGCGGCAGTGACAGACAGTTGTAAGTCATGTGATGGGACTCGAACCCAGGTCCTCTGGAAGAGCAGCAGGAACAGCAAGCGTTCTTAACCACAGAGCCACCTCTCTAACAATAATAATAATGTCACTGTTTACTGCCTAGCTGTCTCCGATAGAACACAGACTTGAAAACTGGAAAGGGCCCTGAGGATGCCCCAGTGCAAATCTATTTTGTAGAAGAGTAAACAGCGTGCACACCGCAACCAGAGCTTCAGATAACAATTTTCAAGATGTTGTCACTAAACCCGGGGTGGTGGCAACGAAACCCCCAGGCTCTGGAGACAGAGGCAGAAGGATTTTAAGTTTGAAGCCTGGGCCCTGGGCCACACAGCGAGACCGACCTCAAACAAACAAAACTATTTCTACAGTGAACTCTTGGACCGAATTAGATTCCATAATGAATTTTATGTCTTCCCAGGAAAATGCTTTGCTCTTTTTGCTAAAGCAAAGTGTCTGTGGTTGTGCCCAAATTGCTACCTGGCGTGCATAGAAGCTGAGCTATGATCTGCTGGGAGCTTCCAGGAAGACATTTGCTTTCCTGGCACTGAAGGACACAGAGTAGTCACAGACAGGTCCTCCTTTGCCAAGCCTAACACCTGAAGGGCATCAGACAGCACCGGCTGTGCTGCGACAATTCTGTCAGGTGACTAGGAAACTGTTCTTCACAAGCGCACGTGCTGAAATGCTCAAAAACCAGCTATGTTCTGGTTTGGAGGTTCTGAAATTTTTTTAATTTTTTTAATATTTCATGCATGAGTGTTGTATTCACATGATTTTGACCTCCCTCTAATTCCTCCCTTGTCTCCCCTCACCACTGCCTAGCAAATGCATGACCTCTTCTTTAGTTATTACTGTCAACACATAGAGATACACACGTCTATATAGACACATATAAGCTCAGTCCGTCTAGTGTTGCTCACATGTCCGCGTGTTGCGGGCTGACCACTTGGGGCTGGATGATGACCTACCAGGGTCTAGTCCCTGGAGAAGACTGACTCTCCCTCTCTCAGTAACCATTAATTGCCCACGGCTCTTCATCCAGAGGCAGGGCTTGTGGAACCCTCGCTCCCCTATCCATGCCGATTCTTCAAGTTATTGGTCATAGAGTCTGAAAACCACAGGCTGTGAGGGAGATGTCAGTAGGATCACAGACCTGACACCCTCTGGGTGGCCACCTCCTCTGCCCCCATGCCATGGGATGCAGACCGATGTCTTCTGCTTCCCGGGCTCCTAGCCAGTGCACTGGAGGTGGAAGTCAAAGGCACCCCTGCTTGCTGGGCAGTTCCTCCCATCTGATGAGATTCCAGGTCCTTTGGAGTGTGGATCTGACCTTCTCCCTGGACCGCACACCAGCAGCTTGCACTCTACCCTGCCCTGCCCCACTATCGTGCCCACTGGCCTTGCTCCTTTCTCCGGTCATATTATGTACCCTAATATCCACATCCTGAGCTCTGGGCACTCCAGAATGTGACTGCCTGCCTTTGGAAATAGGCCTGGGAAGGATGATGAAGGTTGGTGAGGCCATAACAGCGGGTGGGCCCTAACCCATGCTGACTGACAGGAAGAGAAGGTTGAGACACAGACATACACACAGGGAGAAATAGAACTCTACTAAC
>NW_026073484.1:0-1832 GCF_014885135.2 Alexandromys fortis
AGAAGAGGGCACCAGACCTCATTACAGATGGTTGTGAGCCACCATGTGGTTGCTGGGAATTGAACTCAGGACCTTTGGAAGAGCAGGCAGTGCTCTTAACCACTGAGCCATCTCTCCAGCCCCCAGTTCCCAATTTTTTGAGGAACTGCCATATTGATTTCCAAAGTGGCTATACAAGTTTACACTTCCACCAGCCATGGAGGAGTTTTCGCCTTGCACCTCATCATGAGCTGTCACCTGTGTTTTTGATCTTACCCATTCTGACGGGTGTAAGATGGAATGTCAAAGTTGTTTTGATTTGCTTTTCCCTGGTGACTAAAGATGCTGAACATTTTAAAAGTGTTTCTCAGCCATTTGAAGTTTCTTTGCTGAGAATTCTATTTAGATGTGTTCCCCATTATCCATTCTCTCTCTCTTTCTCCCCACCCTCTCTCTTTCTCTTTCTTTTCTTCCCTCCTCTCCCCTCCCTTTCCCTTCTCTCTTTTTTTTAATATTTACTTATTTATTATGGATACAATATTCTGTCTGTGTGTATGTCTGCAGGCCAGAAGAGGGCACCAGACCTCGTTCTAGATGGTTGTGAGCCACCATGTGGTTGCTAGGAATTGAACTCAGGACCTTTGGAAGAGCAGGCAATGCTCTTAACCACTGAGCCATCTCTCCAGCCCCCTCCCTTCTCTTTTTTTTTGAGATAGGTCTCTTTGTAGCCTGACTGTCCTGGAACTCACTTTGTAGACCAAGCTAGTTTTGAACTCAGAGATCCACCTGCCTCTGCCTCCCAAGTGCACCACCACCCACCTGTTCTACAATTTTAAATTGGATTATTTGTTTTGGTGATGTCTAGTTTCTTGATTTCTTTATATATTTTATATATTAGTCCTCTTTTAGATGTGGAGTTGAAAAATATTTTCCCATTCTGTAGGCTGATACTTTGTCTGAATGATGGTGTCTTTTCAGTTTCATGAGGGCCTATTTATTAATTGCCAGTCTCAGTGCCTGCACTATTTGTGTTCTGTTCAGGAAATTGCCTCCCATGCCAGTGTGTTCAAGAATACTTCCTACTTTACTTCCTACTTTCTTGTCTCTCAGCTTCAGTGTAACTGGATTTATGTTGAGGTCTTTGATCCATTTGGACTTCAGTTTTTTGCAGGGTGATAGATATAGATCTATTTGCATTCTTCTGCGTGCCAAGCATCCAATTTGGCAAGCACCATTTGTTAAAGTTGCTGTCTTATATCCAGTATGTATGTATTTCTGACTTCTTTATCAAACATCAGGTTTTCATATGAGTTTGGATTTATGTTTGGGTCTTCCATTCTCTTGATCAATGTGTCTTTTTATGCAAATGTTTTATTACTATAGTTATATAGTACAGCTTGAAATTAGGGATGGTGATACCTCCAGAAGTTCTTTCATTGTTCAGGATTGTTTTAAATATCCTGTTTTTTTGTTTTTCCATATCAGGTTGAGAACTAGCCTTTCAAGATCTGTAAAGAATTGTGCTAGGATTTTGATGGGGATTGCATTGAATCTTTAGATTGCTTTTGGTAGGATTGCCATTTTTACTATATTAATTCTTCTGATTTATGAGCATAGGAGTTTTCTCCATCTTCTGATATTTTCTTCTAATTCTTTCTTCAAAGACTTGAAGTTCTTAATTATACAGGACTTTCATTTGCTTGGTTAGAACTACCCCAAGGTATTTTATATTATTTGAGGCTATAGTGAAGGTGTTGTTTCACCAATTTTTTTTCCTCAGTCCATTTGTTATTTGTATATAGGAGAACTACTGTTTTTTGGTTTGGTTTTTGTTTGTTTTTTTTTTTTTTTTT
>NW_026073485.1:0-1872 GCF_014885135.2 Alexandromys fortis
AAGGTCTATCTTGTTCTATGTATATTTCTGCTCTTGATTAAGGTATTGTAATTGTGTAGTTCATTTTAAAATGTAATGTATAATTAGGAAATATAGGTTGTTAATGGATAATCATTGATAATAGTCAAGCTTGTAGTCATGTTAGCTAGATTTTCTAGATATATAGAGATATATTTTTGTTAGATAGACATTCTTCATATCTTTCAAAAACTACAGAATATGGCATTTAAAATGTTTTAATTACTTAGGGCTTTTCATGACAATGAGACACATCTGCTCCTGGCAGCATCAGTCTATTTCAAGAGGAAGATGGCAATCGAAGAGGCTCCTTATGGAGGAGGTTAGCCATTTGGGCAAGAAACTGTTCTTGCCTGGACTGTTACATAAACTGGACATAAAGAACCTGTAGAGAGAGGACTGCTGAACTTGCCTAAAGGTGAGATGGTCTTTCGGGGTTCCTGATTCATGAAAAGTCTGCGAGACATTCTGCAGGACACACAAAGAAAGTGACTAAACTGTTTTTGAAATTTCCAGCTTCAAGGAAAAGTCTGCTGGATACTATTCACCTGTAGGCTGAAGATGGATTCCCCAATGGTACAAAAGAACTTTGGGTAAATGAATGTGAGATTTTAGTTAGAGCCTCTCAGATTTGGAAATATTTATATGAACACACTTTAAACTACATGGTTTGTTTCCTTCTTATTGTTTCCTTTCATCACATTCTGGGCATTGCATCTTGCTTTCACAGTGTAATATTTCAGTGTATTTCCCACCCTTTCATATTAATTTTCACACACACACACTCACACACACACACACACTCACACAGACACCCACACACACACAAACGCCATCCTTCCCAGCTAACACCTAAAGACTCAACTACATGTTTTTCATCTTGCAGATCTGGAGTCTAGTTAGAAATTGTTAAAGTGGAAAACCCGAGGTAAGATTTCAACAGAAGAAGCATGAGTTATTTTCCCATCTTTATAATTGTTTAGTGATTTTGCTTCTGTTTTTATCTGATGGTCTACCTGAGAAACAGCGCTTGAAATATCCCATTCTGTGGTGACATGAAAATTTAATTCTACAGTACTTTCTGCACATGGTTGAATAATTTTTATCACTCCATACCAGTGTGAAATAGCTTCGAGATATTTGAAAGATCATCACTAAAAAGCTTCTGTTTTCACAAACTATCTGATATTTCTAAATTACTATTGATTTGCTTGTTGTTTGTTTTAGATTTCTCGGCACAACATGTGTGGTTAAGTACTGTTGCAATTTTATTGTCTTTTAAATCTTAGATGAAATTGCAAGGAAAATTAGAGAGAAGAGAAATAATTATCAATTATTACATAGAAAATATAAAAGATGTGCACTTTTATGTTTTGTCTTTGAAGTAATCCTATGTAGACCACTGTGTTTCCAGATAAATGAATACATAATATTTGCAGGATGGAGAGCAGTAAGGCCCAATTTTGTACATTTTTACCCAGGTAGCTGAGTTCATTAGTTTAAAACCTATGCCATATCCAGAGGACTCACATTTCATCACTCCTCCACATCCTCTGGATGAGGCATTTTTTCCATTGCCTTTTCTTTGTGTGTGTCCTGAGTCTTGTGGGGTGGTATATTTCACAGTTAGGGTTAAGCACTCACAATGAACTGAAATCCACTGAATAAAAAAGATTCTGACAAAGACGGGAAGTCACCCTGAATTATTCAAGAAAAAAATACATATTTAGAAGGCAATTTGACAACAGGCCCTTTAGAAAAACAGCAATAATAAGTTCTCCCTTAGTTAATAACCTACTGATACACTCTTGAGTTTGCACTAAACTTGAATTACTTCCTACTGAGTATGTTTTC
>NW_026073486.1:0-1880 GCF_014885135.2 Alexandromys fortis
CTGTAGACCAGGCTGGTCTCGAACTCACAGAGATCCGCCTGCCTCTGCCTCCCGAGTGCTGGGATTAAAGGCGTGCGCCACCATCGCCCGGCCTTGATTTTTTTTAAAGAAAATAAGCTATCCTTTTTCATTTTACATACCAATCCCAGTTCCCACTTCCTTCCCTCCTTCCATTCCCTCCACTTATACCCCCACCAGATCCCCCATCTACTCTCCAGAGATGAAAAGGCACATTTCTCCAATGCCCTCCCTACTATATCTAGGCTGAGCAAGGTATCCGTTCAGAGAATAGGTTTCCAAAAAGCCAGTACAAGCAACAGGGACAAATCCTGGTACCCTTCCAGTGGCCGCTCAGTCCCCTCCAGGCATGCAGCTGTCACCCACATTAAGAGAGTCTAGCTTAAGCCAATGCTGGTTCCTTCCTTGTCGGGCTGGAGATGGTGAGCTCCCATTAGCTTAGGTCAGCTGTTTAAGTGGGTGTCCCCATCATGTTCTTGACCTCTTTGCTCATATTCTCAGTCCTCCCACACTTCAACTGGACTCTGGGAGCCCAGCCCAGTGCTCCACTGCAGGTCTCTGTCCCTGTCTCTATCAGTTGCTGGATGAAGGTTCTATAGTGACTTTTAAGATAGTCATCTATCTCACTAGAGGGCAAGGCCAGTTTGCACACCCTCTGCACTTTCGCTTAGGGTCTTAGCTGGGGTCATCCCTGTGGAATTTCTTTAGTGTCAGGTTTCTTGCTACCCCCATAGTGGCTCCGTCAATCAAAATATCTCTTTCCTTGTTCTCATCTCTGTCCTTGCTCCATCTCGACTATCCTGACCCTTCAAGTTTTCCACTCCATTTCCCTTCTCCCCTCCTCCTTCCGTTTCCACCCTGCCGTCTTTCCTGCCTCCTCCCCATGCTCCAAATTTTGTCAGGAGATATTGTCTATTTCCCCATCCCAGCGGAGAATGATGTCTTGACTGCAGTAACCCTCAGATGTCGAAAGCCAAGTGTGTTTTAAAGTGTTCAGAATAATGCCTGCCTCATTTTTTTTTTTTTTTACTCCTTATCCCGGACTTTTATTAACCACATTTTTCCTTGATTTTGATATGATGTTCTCTTAAATGATATTCAGGCCAATGAATTTGTCATTTTAGAAATAGTATAATTTTGATCAGCAATTTCTTTCATGATACAATAGTTTAATTACAATTTTCTAGCAACTGCAGCCTTTGCTAGCAGGAAGGTCCACACAGTGGTATAGATTTAAACTGGTGTGTTGCATAGGCAGGCATTTGGCACAGCCGTGAAGGACCCATGGGAAGGAAATAAGGGCACTGCAACAGCCACAGGTGCCCAGCATTTTGTCTTTGAGTGCCACTCTTGGGTTTCTGCTAGAGAGAAAGAAAGAAGGACATGTGTCTGCCCAGAGCAGCTCTGCCATTTCCCCCACATCCTTGGCAGCTGAAGAGCTACTGTCAAGGCTACCACTGTCAATGCAGGTTTTCTTTTTCCAGCCTGACCTGGAGTGAAGGGGAAATCTGATCTCCTCTGGTTCCCTTGGCTGACCAGGAAATGACATTAGAAATAAGGAGGAGGGCAGAATTAGAAATGGAATCTTCTATCCTGGGACTGTGGGGCCAGAGCAGGGCAAGGACAACAGGGACAAGATGTCATTCCGTGTTGCATGAACCCTCACTGGTTGCATTCATTTCAGCTGTGCAGGCAAAAGTTTACAAGGGACCATTCAGGGCCAGGATTTTGTAAGTGTACTGGAGAGTCCTAATATAAGACTGTAGACAGTCATGGTAAGGAATGATTTTGAGACTCCCAGGTGAGGTTTATTTTGTCCCTGGTTCTCTGTAACTATGGCTTGTTAGGATTTCATTACATAC
>NW_026073487.1:0-1827 GCF_014885135.2 Alexandromys fortis
GAAAATTCTATATAAAAGAGCAAAAATTATCTAATATATACTAAAGGATCATTTCTCAGGAAGACTCTGCTTTCCAAGACTATTTACAAACAACTTCATCTAATTCTCGCTGCTGATCTGTAAAGAAAGAGCCTCCACTGAGTTTCAAACAGAAATTTGAGAGTTCTTTTTATTTTTCTAGCAAGCTTTAGGCCCATAAATAGAAAGCCATTCGGATTTATCTAATGCCTCCAGCCTTACAGTTTCAGAAAACCACTCAAAACACTGGGTCAAGAATTATACTATCTCTAGGTATACATGGGTTGAGCAAATCAAATGTGGCCTCTACTTTCACTAAGCTTTTTGTATAAAAACGAAGAAATTCTAACATAATGGATGATTTTTTATGAGCGATGAATCACTCAGCTCTGCAGGCTCATCTCATAGCAGGGAACACTAATCCTTTGCAGAGGAAATGCCATGTCATTTGGCACCTAAACAGGAAATGAGACTGAACTAGAAGTACCAAAATGGAGTTCCAGAGATAAGGAAGAACAGATTTGAGGTTTGGGAAGCCGGATGGAGTATGGTCCTTTTACAAAAAGAAATTGGTTCATTGTGTTTAAAATTAATGGGAACAAAACCTGAAGGGATCAAAAGTGTCATGGTGTACTTCTGTAATCCAGGTATCCTAAAGGTCAAGGCAGGAGATTAAATTTGAAACCAACATGACCTAAAGTTTGAGATGCTGTCACACTGACATTTAAGACCAGAAAGTGGTTCCACCTCTGCACTCTTTGCAGGAGACACCCACATCCTAACCCAAGGCTACCTCTTCTCACCCAGGCCTTTGCCCTGCATAGAACCACCTGGAGGTGGCACCCACATACACATATCCTTGGTGAGTCTTGGCTAGCCATTGCCTGGGACCATCCCTGATACCCAAGCCCATTCATGAGTCCCACTCACACACCCTATCTGTAAATCCACCCCAGGTCCTCTGCTCCTTGTCCCCTTTCAACTCTACTCCCAGCTAGGTAGCCTGCCACGTCCCCTGCCATGCTGCTCTGTGCCCAGATCCAGCTGGGAGCTGCGTTCTTGTGCCTCCCTACCTTACTACTGAGTTGGTAACAACCTCTCTACAATCAAAACTCAGCATCAACTATCTGAAGGATTGACATGCAAACTCTTCCTACTTGATCTGAAATCAACCAAGTTTGGGCAACAAGAGCAGAAACAGATTTTCACTAACAGGGGCAAGCTGGAATCGCATATCAGCCCACAGTTAAGGAAATAAACCTGCATGGCCAGGACAATCAAAAAAACACAGACAATATGAAAGGTCAGGAAATTATGTCTACCAAAAGACCACTAGTTCAATAGAAATAGTCTCCAATGTGAATTACCTAGCTGGACCCAAGACACAAATTTAATTTTTTTTCTGATTTATTTATTTATTTTTATGTGTATGAGTATTTTGTCTGTATGTATACCTGTGAATCACATATATACCTGGGGACAGCAGAGTTTAGAAGAGGATGTTGGAACTGGAATTATGGACGGTTATGAGCTGTCATATGTGTTCTGGGAATTGAACCCTGATCTTCTGAAACAAACAACCAATTTTAACCTCTGAGCCATCTCTCCAGCACAAGACACAGAATTTTTTTGTTGTTGTTGTTGTTGTTTTTTGGTTTTTCGAGACAGGGTTTCTCTGTGGCTTTGGAGCCTGTCCTGGAACTAGCTCTTGTAGACCAGGCTGGTCTCGAACTCACAGAGATCCGCCTGCCTCTGCCTCCCGAGTGCTGGGATTAAAGGCGTGCGCCACCACCGCCTGGCCAAGGTCAG
>NW_026073488.1:0-1841 GCF_014885135.2 Alexandromys fortis
CACACACACACACACACACACACACTACACAGAAGGTGGTCTAAGGCTTCGAGACAAACAGCTGGCTCTGAGAGTGTTCTGCATGGGGAAAAAAGATGTGTAGATTTTATGGCAAGTTCCAATGGAAGAATCAGAGTGTAGATTCTGGATCAAAGCCATAACAACTGCAAAAGAGACTTATGTACCTTTCAAAATGTAGTATTTTGGAGCAACGTGGTACCCAAATAGAAACAGAGAAGTGGAACGTTGGAAGGCAAAAACTTGCTTTCCATTATGATTGGTTTCAAACTACCAATATGTAATCCACAGGCCCAAACAAGTTCATAGGGTACATATGGAAGTGGGCACAGCGGAAAGATCTTCCTTTCACATACTCATACCTATTCAAAAGCATCCATTTTACAGAAGGCACTAAAAAGCCATATACAATCCAATTGACATAAGCCAACTCCCATCACTACTGTGAGATTCCTCATGCTATTGAGTCAGAAACAAGCCTAAGGGCTACTATTGAAATCACATACTGCAGTACCAAGAGGCCACTCTGGAGGCACCAGCTGGAGGGAAACATTGCAGAGATGGCATGCTACCCTTCAGAGCGCCATGGGCCTTTTGAATGAATGACCTCTACTGGAGCTATTTTCCTAACAGAGAGAACACAAAGGGTTGGGTATCTAAGATACTCTGTGTGGGGTGGGGGGGGGGAGATGTTGCTTGTTTGTTTTTAAAACTTATTCATTTATTTTTGATTTTTTTGAGACAGGGTTTCTCTGCGTATCCCTGTCTGTTTTAGAACTTGCCCTGAAGACCAGGCTGGCCTCAAACTAAGAGATCCACCTGCCTCTGCCTTCTGTTGAGATTAAAGGCAGGCGCCACCACCACCCAACGATTTATTCTTATTTTAGGTCTATGAATATTTTATATAAACTCCAGTTTTTTTAAGTTTTATTTTAAATTTATCCCAGTGTCTTTTTTTTTTTTTAATAGAGGGTTTCACTGCATAGCCCAGGCAGAGTTCAGAGTTCATGAGTTCATAGAAACGTCTGGCCTCCCAAGTGCTCATGCATGAAGGGAATGGATAGAGGATATTTAGCAGGTAAGGAAGCAGATGACATAGGCACAGGGAAGCATGATTGTGTATGAAGGAGTCAGTGTCTGTCTATGCGTTCTTGTGACTCACTTATGGATACTCCTTTCCCAAAATGGCGGTGTTCGTTAGCATTGTCTGAGGATATGGTATTGTCTCCAGACATTAAAGAGGTCACCCACCAGGCAGCTGTGCAAGCTCAAAGAGTTGGTTCTTTGAATCAAGCAAGACACTCAAAGGTAAACCAGGTGACTATCAGCACAACACTCTCCAAAGGCACATCTGCAGCCATGCTAGTGGGGGGCTGCCAAGGTAGCCCAGGGGCATTGCCAACAGAATTTTGACTGTAAAGTCCACTGAAAGTAACTAAAGACAAGTGAGGCTAGAACGTCAAGTTTTCCCTTGGTTTAACGGGGAAAGCTTAACGGGGGAGCTCTATCTCTTCTGGAAGTTAGCTATTGGCCTTCTCCTATTGTGCTTAAATCTGGCACTCAGTACTCAACTTTCTCTCCCTGACTTCCTACAGTTCCTCAGAAGATTCTCTGGTCTTTGCCCCTACTCCAGATGGAAGGGATTTCTGTTCTGTTTGTTTGTTTTGAGATGTTGAGGATGGGGCCCAGTGCCTTGGGCATACTCCAAGTTGTAGATTAACAAGGCATCCTGGCACATACCTGGCATCTCGGTAATCCAGATGTAGATTCCAGAAAAATCAAGAGTTCAAGGTCTTCCTTGACTAGCAGGTTGGGAGTCAGCC
>NW_026073489.1:0-1880 GCF_014885135.2 Alexandromys fortis
TTTTGGTTTTTCGAGACAGGGTTTCTCTGTGGTTTTGGAGTCTGTCCTGGAACTAGCTCTTGTAGACCAGGCTGGTCTCGAACTCACAGAGATCCTCCTGCCTCTGCCTCCCAAGTGCTGGGATTAAAGGCGTGCGCCACCACCGCCTGGCCAGATGACAGTCTTAAATCAGTATTATATTTCCTGAATTTGATAAAATGTACTCTAATGAATTAAGAGCGAAGCCTTCATTTTTAAGCAGTATGTGCTTGAGTATTTAAAAGACCAGAGGCTATAAGGGCAACAACGGGCTCCACCAGCCCTAGAAGCTTTGTTTTCCAGCAATGAAATCAAATGACAAGGGGACGGAGCTGAAGATTAAAATTCCTCACTGAGCCCTTGAAGTTTTTTAAAGATGAGCCAAAGACTAAAGTCAAAAGTTGCATTGTTTTCTTTTAAGTGACAAAGACTTTTCTAACAAGGTCTTTTGTAAATAACTAAAGAAAAACCAAGTCCAGCCTTTGCCCCTACCTGGAATCTAATAGACTGTTTAACTTTGCAGAAAACTGGGGCATAAAACACGGCAGAGGGAAAGAAAACCTCGGCGAGGCACCACCTTTAATCCCAGCACTTGGGAAGGCAAAGACTGGGTCAACCTAAATCCTGTACTTATTTTTTTTAAGGAAACAAATACCATGGAATACACCCAACAAAATAGCTCATACTTTATTGAGGTTTTTACAGAGTATAATAAAATTTATACTGTCCTCTATTCTTAAGGAGCTTAAAATAAAAAAAAAATTCTTAATATCTTGTTTTGGGGTACATGTATGCCACAGTACAAGTGTGAAGTTCAAAGGACAATTGGTAGGAGTCAGTTATCACCCGAGCTCCAGAAAGTGACCTCAGGTTGTGGTTGTCACGCTTGGCAGCAGGCAGGTCCTTTACCTACTGTGAATCATTTCTCTTGCCCAAAGAACTTGCAAGTTTTCAAAGAAACATAAAATCCAATACTGAATTCCTACAGATCAGTCACCGTACAGAAACACTGAGTATGGGGGCTATCAGGTATATATCTAGGGTTCAGTTTACTTTATTGATATCCCAACTGCTCCTCCTACCCTCCCAAAGACTTAAAACATGCCTTAGAGCTGGGTGGTGGTGGCGCATGCCTTTACTGCCAGCACTTGGGGAGGCAGAGGCAGGCGGATCTCTGTGAATTCTAGGCCACCCTGGTCTACAAGTTCCAGGACAGGCTCCAAAAGCTACAGAGAAACCCTGTCTTGGAAAATGAAAACAAACAACAACAACAACAGCCACGCCTTAGATAGAACCCTAGCACACTTGGGCTGCCGCGTCTGCATTATGCAGACATTTACGTTTCCTGATTCAAAGGGGGAAAAGGGATTTTCCAGCATGGACACCATTCTACAAAGTCCTTCCTCAGGGAGCCATATGCATGAGGATGGGAAGGGAGCAGTCCAGGCATGTGGTCTCTCTCCCTGTGGACACCACTCAACCTCTCACTTTAGTGTAAAGTACTTTGTGTAGTAAAGTCCCTAATGTGAGCTAGCACCTTCATCTGGAGCTCAACAAAACTTACTTTTAGAGTTTCTGAAGGAAAAATTAGCTCTTTGCATTTCTGGGAGGTGCAATGAATGCACACTTAGAAATCACTTTGAAGCTGGGAGGTGGTTAGTGGTTTACACCTTTAATCCCAGAACTCAGTAGGCAGAAATGGCGCACACCTTTAATCCCAACATTTAGGAGGCACAGACAGGCGGATCTCTGTGAGTTCGAGGCCAGTCTGGTCTACAAGAGCTAGTTCCAGGACAGGCTCCAAAGCTACAGAGAAACCCTGTAAAAAACAAGGTTTTGTAAAAAAATAAATAAATAAAAAA
>NW_026073490.1:0-1908 GCF_014885135.2 Alexandromys fortis
TGTGTGTGTGTGTGTGTGTGTGTGTGTGTGTGTGTGTGTGTGAGAGAGAGAGAGAGAGAGAGAGAGAGAGAGAGAGAGAGAGAGAGAGAGAGATTAGTGAGTTTCATTGGGCTTGCTTGCAGAAGCATGTAAGTGTTTGTTTACAGGAACACAGCCACCTTGCCAGTGACTACACCACTGGAGAAAATGTCTCTCCCTCCCCTGTCAAGCATTAACCGAGGACAGATATTCTGAGAAGGGTAGAAAGTCATGCACCCTGCTCCTCTGCATACCAGCATGACTGACTCAAATTCTGCACAGAGCATGTTCACATAACCACAGCTGTTGAGAGTCTAACAGTGCAACAGCCTTGTCGTGCCCGGGAGTCAGTGTTCCACACCCTCCCCTTCCTCCACTCCTCTGACTTTTACACGCTTTTGGCCACTTCCTCCATGACATCCTCTGAGTCATGGGGAGAGGGATACAGATGTCCTCTTTATGGCTGAGACTCACCAGTCACTTATTCTCATCACTTGTACCTGTTTGTAAGTCTTCGGAGTATCTGTCTATTACAGAAAGAAGCATCTCTGACCAAGGATGAGAACAGTGTAAATCTACGGACATAAATGTGGTTATTCAGAAGGCAATTTGAGGGGCACATCATGCCTATTTGGCCAAACATAGCAGTAGGCTCCCAACTAGAGCCAATGACCTGCCAACCATGACTTTTTGGCTGGGTTTGTAGTAACAAATGTGAATTTTCTCACACAATGTAGGTCAAAACTCCAACCAGAAAGTAGTTGGTTACCCCATAACAGACTTACCAATGTGACCTAACCAGTGGGCACATCTGGCCTGGCCAGTTTGTAAGGTTGCACACAAGATCCCAACAGAGTTAGAGTACTGACGATTCTTCCCCAGCAGCCAGCATAGCACCTTCTGTACCCTAAAGCCAGGCAGAAGCAGGAAGTCCCTGGCTCAGTAGCAGCTTGGTTTCTTTGCCTGTGGAACAGCTTTACCCACCCACATGACACCTGTACTCAAGCTCTTTAACATTTTTCTTATTGTCTTAAAAAGTATTTGATTTCCTTGTGGATTTGTTCATGCATCAGTTGCTTTCACCACTGCTCTCCCCAAGCCTCCCTTCCCCATCTCCCTGTCCACTTTCCTGCTTAGACCTTTCCACCCTAGTAATTCCTCCTCCATTTTCGGATCGCATGCATCTGCTACAATCCCTTACTCTATTTAAAGAGGCCTTTCCCCATTTTCTTGGGCCACTTTCTAGTTTTCTGGTCTTGATGTAGATTTTTCTCCCACATACATGCACATATAATGACAAAAGCTGAGATTTACACGTGTGAGAGAAATACTGTAAGGAATGGCTTTTTAAACCAATGCCCAGGTTGACACTTTTGACCTGCGTGGGGGTTATGCCTGCAGAACCTCTGCCTAAGAGAAATATTTCTAAAGGAGAAGAGATCTTTAAGATCTGAATCTCCAAATGAGCCCATAGAGGGATGATAAATATATACAAAATTTACTTAATAATTTTGAAAACTTAAGGAAAAGCTCTTTCTGTCTCCAACACCTTAATTCTGGCTTCTTATGCTTTGAGACCTGTGTATGTCTTTCATAGATGTTTAATTTGTGTTGTGTTGTGATTTAAATATAATTGACCCCTGTAAACTCATGGGGAGTGGCCTTATTAGGAGGTGTGGCTTTTGGAGGAAGTGTGTCACCGTGGAGGCAGTCCTTGAGGTTTCATATATGCTCAAGCCACATCCAGTGCCTGATGTGGGAGTGTCATATATCAATCTGTTGATTTCATTGGTTAAGTTATAATAAACCAACTGCTTGGCCTCAGCTTGGAACATAGATGGGAGGAGTAAACAGAATAGAATTCTGGGCGGAAGAGGAAGTGAGGTCAGA
>NW_026073491.1:0-1869 GCF_014885135.2 Alexandromys fortis
CCATTCTGTTTGTTTGTTTGTAGTGATGAGATGAGCAGGCCTGCTTTTCATCCCGCACGGCTCCCGCACAGCTAGCTTAGCCCCAGAATAATTACACGGAAACTGTATTCATTTAAACACTGCCTGGCCCATTAGTTCCAGCCTCTTATTGGCTAATTCTCACATCTTGCTTTAACCCATATTTAATAATCTGTGTAGCACCACGAGGTGGTGGCTTACTGGGAAGATTCTAACCTACATCTATCTTGGGCCGAAGCTTCATGGAGACTGCCCCATTGCCTTCTTCCCAGCATTCTGTTCTGTCTACTCCACCCACCTATGTTCTGACCTATCAGGTCAAGCAGATTCTTTATTAATTAACCAATAAAAGCAACACATAGAAAGAAGACCCACCTACATCATTTATTCTCTTTGCTTTGCTTTTCGAGACAGGGTTTCCCTGTTCCACCCTGACTGTCCTGGAGCTTGCTTTGTAGACCAACCTGGCCTCAATCATAGAGATCTGACTGCCTCTGCCTCCCAAGTGCTGAGATAAAAGGTGTGTGCCACCATTCCCTGGCTGATTTTACTTTCTTAAACCAATTTTTTGTCACTACTAACAAGACTTTGAAATGTTGGATTGGAGGAAATCCTGGGTTGTTGAACTGCCTGACCTGCTGGAGTTGAGGTTTGGATACCTAAAGCCACATAAAAAGTCAAGATTCTGGGGGTATTTAAGTAATGACAAAAACTTAAAGAAGTTGGAAGATATGGATTAAGTTCTTAAAAATGATGGACCAGACAACCTGCCTAATAACAAACTTGCAAGGAAATGAGGGGTACACTTTCAAAGACAAAGGGTAAAGCAAGAGAGGAGCACACACCAAGGGAATTCTGTAACCTCCCCATGGTGAAGACACATGCACACACCACACAAACACAAAGGAACACACAATCATCTGTGAAAACATGACTTTGCATTATCACCAGAAAGAACAGAGCACTCACCACAAGTCTCCCAATAGAGGTGCTGCCCCTTGCTATTCAAGCAGAGCTCATAGGAATGCCTGCCCCACTGCTGTAGGGCCTCAGTGCTGAGGAGCACTGAAAGGAGGGGAACAGGAGGGGAGCATCTCACTTACCAGGCACTGACTTCTTACTTGACTCTTTTTCAGTGGTGGAAATGGAGACGCCCCTGGAATTGACACCTTCAGCTCAGACATTCTGTCTGCTGCAAAGTCCAGACCTTGGTGATGCCTGCACCCATGACACCCGGATGAGGACACCACCTGTCAGTGAGGACAGATCATTAACTGCCCCCATCCACAGTCCTTCAGAATTCCTGACCTTGCCTCCAGCTCCAAGCCTGGAAAAAACAGAAAATAACAACTTGGATTCCAAGACAGCCGATCTATCAACACCTCTGGTTACCTATGAGGGCACAAAAGAAAACCAAGACCCAGCACTCCTACCTTTAGTGCACCCCGACATGCAGCAGACCCTGAAATACACTGATGCTGAAAGCCTACGGCAGAACCTTGTTCTTGACAATGACGCCTTGGGAAACAGCAGCCTAGGTCAGGAAGAGCCTGGGGTGCTTCAGAGTGTGGTGGGCTCCAACATGGACTTTGCAGACATGACTGCACTCGTGGCAGATATTCACCTTCCCCAACTCTTCAACTCCCTCACAGAGCTAAACCAATTCACAGATCCCAGAGCAGCTCAACCCAAAGACTCCACAGTCATTGGGAGGGACCAGGCCCAGGAAAGCTCCAGCGTCATCAGTGCACTCTCAGACCAAGTAAGAAAGAATGACCAGAAAGTCTCTGAGCTGCCTGATGGAGCTCCTCAAGCCAGAATCCAGCTCCAGAAACTGGTGGAGGGAGAAGA
>NW_026073492.1:0-1871 GCF_014885135.2 Alexandromys fortis
GTGGCTCACAACCATCTGTAACGAGGTCTGGTGCCCTCTTCTGGCCTGCAGGCATATACACAGAATATTGTATACATAATAAATAAATAAATATTTAAAAAAAAAAACTCAGGAAATGTTCTCCCCACCAGTAAGATAGATGAGCTGGAGATACTCCTTGGGGAACATCAGTCCTTCAGCTGGGATGAAAATTTGGGGGTGTTCTACGAGTCACTCCTTAGATAACAGCAACAGTTAGCAGGAGCATCTTTAATTCCCAAGATGGCCGAGTCCATGGGGATAGAATTCTAATAGAGTGACTGGGATCAGATACACAACCAGGGAAGAGCAGATGGAGGAAGGGAATTTTAGGAGCTTTGTGGTGGTGATTTGGGGGGGTGATGATCTCTTAGAAGAGTAGAGGGTGGTTTCATAGAGGTCACAGAAATCTTAGTACTGACAGTTTATGTCTAGTGTTTACAGAGCCCTGAACTTGGCATATGACAGCAAGCAAAAGACCTAGTAAGGCAGAACAAAGGGGCTGGAGGACAGTGCAGTTGCAGGGTGGTGCAGATGATCTTAGTAAGGATAAGAAGGGTGTGGGTGTGTGGGATGGCTGTGAAAACTTTTTGTAGTAATTATTTAAGGAATAAACATCATTGACTACATTATTGGCTATAACTAATTAGTTTTAAAAGGCTCTTAAACGGGGCAACTACAGTTGGGCATGGTGGCATGCGCCTGTAATTCAACATAGACTAGAGGATCCCAAGTTTGCAGTTAGCTTTGGGCTACATACTGAGTTAGAGGCCAGCCTGGGCTATACAGTAAGACTCAACACAGCACAACCAATTAAATCAAACAATATTAACAAGATAAATGGGGTAACTAAAGCATTGCAAATTTTAAAAGTCCTTTCTGTTGTTTCCTTATGAGTTCATATTATAGGAAGGAGAGTCATCAGACCATAGGCTCCTGAAATGGTCATGGCCACTTTGGTGGATTGGTTTTGTAGCTCTGAATTAATTCCACCTGCTTCATTTACTCAGTTGCAGGATGTGTTGACTGAGTGCAGATTTCTGCCAAGGCCTGTTTATGTTGTACTGCCAGTCTTGCTGGTTCTTGAGGCTCACTGGAAGAGGGCAAGAGGATATAGAGTAGACTAAATCCTGAAGTTATCAAGGCATGCTGGGAAAGCTGGCCTTGTGGGTGCTCAGATCTGTGCCTAGTTAGGAAGTAAAGACACTGATTTCTTTTCTGTGAGCTGTGCCCCCAGTCCACTGATTCTTAGGTGTTGTTTCCAGACTTAGCCTTTATTCTTGGGTCTGGCAGAATTAGTAGGTGATTCCTTCTTCATGCTGCTTCATTCTAGGCCTTGTGGGCTTATGTGTCTTGTTTTGTTTTGAGAGCAGGTCTGGTTCTGGAACCTGTAGTACTTATTTCTCCAGCCTCAGCCTCCCAAATGCCGAGATTACAGGCATGTGTCATCTTGCCCCACATCTTCTGTCCTTCTCCCTGTTTGTCCATCTTTCTCTTTGTTTGTTTGGGGGGCTGGGATTAAATAAACCCAAGGCTTCATGCATGCCAGGACAGTGCTCTACCACCTTGACTTTCTTTTCATTCCTACCTTGGATTTTTCTACCTGCCTCAGTTGGTTTTTCTCAGTAGCCACAGGCCCTGTAAGGAGGGGGCTCTCTGCTGCCAGGGTGCCCTTTGATTCCCTCTAAGCTACTCTGTCTAGCCGGTGCCGATAAGCGGAAGCTTATACATTCATCTTTGGTTTAACTTTTTTCCCTTTTCCCTTCCCTTCCCTTCCCTTCCCTTCCCTTCCCTTCCCTTCCCTTCCCTTCCCTTCCCTTCCCTTCCCTTCCCTTCCCTTCCCTTCCCTTCCC
>NW_026073493.1:0-1866 GCF_014885135.2 Alexandromys fortis
TTTTTTTTTTTGTAACATGCCTCTCCCTGAACCTGGAGCTCATGGATTCAGACAGACAGGGCTCCTCCTAGCTCTACACACCCCTAGTAATAGTGTGACAGGTTTATATTGCCCTGCCTATTTTTACATAGGTGCTGAAGATTTGAACTTGGGTCCTGGTGCTTAAGTGCATTGTTGACTGTCTTAGTTATTTTTCCTGTTGCTGTAATAAGGTACCCTGACAGAAGAAATTCATGGAGGTAAGTGAGGATGGAAGGAAGAAAGAGTGGGTCGGTTTACTTTTGGCTCAAAAAAGGGCACAATCTTATGGTGGGACCTTAAGGAAATAGAAGCTTGAACATCTGGTCACACTGGGTCCACAGTCAGGAAGAAAAGACTATTCACTACCTAATTTCCCATTATTTGCATGATCTCTGTGCCTTTTGTGCCTATTTGGACATCTCTTTCTCAGGATCTGGGAAGTTTTATTGAAAATATTTTCTATGCATTTGAATTAGGATCCCCGCTTAATCTAAACTCATTGATTTGGTCTTTCAATGTTTCCTAAAGGTCCTTCATGTTCCATTTATGAGTCCTTTTAACTCTTTTTTTTTTAGTGAGAAATCCAATCCCATCATCTTGTTTTCAAGCCCCAATACTCTATCTTCACATAGTCCATTCTGTTGGTGAGGCTTTCTATTGAACATTTTATTTCACAACTATATTTTTTTTCATTTCCAGCTTCATTTCCATTTGAATTTTCTATTTATTATTTATTCTGCTTTCATAACAAGAACTGATGCTCTGCTCCATTCACTTCTTTCTCTGTGCAGGCTTTCTTGAAATGTGCTCTGCTTATTTCTGTCTTCTCTACAGTTATTCCGTTCTCAGTCATGCTTTTTTTGAATTCTATCAACATGTTTGTATTCGTTCTTTTCTTAGAACAATGGTTTTATTTCTTCTTTGAGAATTTCATCTAATATAGTTTAGTCATACTCATTCCCTTCTCCAAACTTCTCCCAGAAGTGGGTCTCTGTGTTCACTGTGCAATGAAGCTTTTCTGATGAGAACTGAGTGATACTCTGATTTATGGGTATAGCAATATGTCATTAGGATTCATTTTGGTGCTGTGTTCATCTAGCAGATAAATACCAGGGGCTTTTCCTCTAGGGCCATGATCTAGCTAGCCTTGGGTTCACAGCCTTCGTTATCAGTGTTAGGTATCCATCGACTTAAATCAAATAATAAAAAATGCCTCGTTACTCCAATAACATTTGTGCCACTATTGCGCCAGTGGGTACATCTTACCAGATAGATGATTATTCTAGCTGGCGAGGAGTGTAGCTGTGTAGACTGATGATTACATTTTTCCTCTGCTCGTATGTATAGGACCTCCCAGCACTAAGAATATTATCCAGAGCAGGGCAGTGGTGGCACATGCCTGTAGTCTCAGCACTTGGGAGGCAGAGACAGGTGGATCTCTGTGTGGCAGCCTGGTCTACAGAGTGAGTTCCAGGACAGGCACCAAGGCTATAAAGAAAGTCTGTCTTGAAAAACGACAACAACAAAAAGAATGTTATCCAGTAAGGTGAAGCTTCTGTTTGTGTACCAACTATATGTCTCCATGTTCTATGATATAATTATGTTGTATTGTCTTGGTCATTGCTCAGTTGCTGTGAAGAGACACCATAATCATTGCAAGTCTTGTAAAAGAAAGCATTTTATCAGCATGACTTACAGTTTCAGACGCTGAGTCCCTTAGTCATCATGGTGGGAAGCATGGTGGTATGCAGGTAGACATGATGCTAGAGGAGCAGCTGAAGATTCTACATCCAGATCCGTAGGCAACAGGAGGAGATGGGATTGGCTTTTGAAACTTTAAAGCCC
>NW_026073494.1:0-1868 GCF_014885135.2 Alexandromys fortis
ATGGTAAGGAATGGGGGGCAGGGCACGGGATCTCGCCGCGTGGTCCCGGTCAGGTAGGCCAAGAAGTCACAAGTTGCCACACCTAGTTCCCTTGATAGCTGGAATGTGAGGCGGGTTCCGCTAACAGATAAGTTAATTGGGTGAGGGGCAGGTTCTCAATAGAACATAATTATGGGTGTGAGGTTCTCTGCAGACTCCCCAGGATGATGGTTTCTGTAATGATTTTTAGGGGGGAAATGGCTCCTGACAACCCTTGTTCATGTCATATTTAGGCATTCATTTTGGTGAGATGTCATGGGTGTAGCTTCTCTGATATTTCCAGTAGACATGGTCTTATGGAAAGCTTTCTGTTCCTCTGATTGTTACAATCTTTCCAACTCCTCTTCAGAGATAATTCCTAAGTCTCACATTCAGGGATTATGTTGTAGATATATCTTTGGGACTGGGCACAAAGCATCTATATTACTCTTTTAATATCAACTTGAATTATTGCATCTATAGTTATATCACTCATTTATTTCTCATTTTAATATGAGGATTTTTAGGTAGAGACAGAACCTATGTACAATTCTATGTTATGTACAGCTTATCTTGTTAATGGTTTGCCTGAATATACATCATGCAAGTGTACAACTGTACTAGAGAATAAGTGTGCTTAATTGGGACTTATAAATGGTTATTTTTGATGTGTTTTAGCAGTCACAATTATATTTTAGTATATTAGCCTCATATTATGCTGATTAATGATAATGTATTACATAAAGATATTTAACTCAATGATGGTCTCTCTCTCTCTCTATATATATATATATAATGATGGTCTCATAAGGTTCTGATGGAACTCAATAATTTCTATTTTTTGATGTGATAGCCATCACAAGTCATATGACAGCACATCATGAAGTATTTGTAGAGATATCAGTGTAAACAAACTTGTGCTGCTAGCATAAAAGTATATACATGTAAGTATATATATTAATATTTTAGTGAATAATTTAGTGTTTACTTGAATATTTTATTTTTTAATTTAAAATTATTTCAATAAATATATAAGCATAACTTTTTACATTTTATGGATTAAATTGCTATCCAGTCCAAAGAACAGTCAGGGTTCCCTGCCCTGTGGGAAGTCCAAGGTCCTTCCCCCTCCATCCAGGTCCGGGTGTGAGCATCCAAACAGACTAGGTTCCCACAAAGCCAGTACATGCAGTAGAATCAAAACCCCAGTACCATTTCCCTTGGCTTCTCGGTCAGCCTTCCTTGTCAGCCACGTTCAGAGATTCTGGTTTGATCACATGCTCCATCAGTCCCAGTCCAGCTGGCCTTGGTGAGTTCCCATTAGATCAGCCCCACCGTCTCAGTGGGTGGGCGCACCCCTCGCCGTCCTGACTTCCTTGCTCATGTTCTTTCTCCTTCTGCTCCTCATTTGGACCTTGGGAGCTCAGTCCAGTTCTCCAGTGTGGGTCTCTGTCTCTATCTCCATCCATCGTCAGATGAAGGTTCTATGTTGATATGCGAGATATTCATCAGAGTGGCTATAGTATAGGGCCAGTTCAGGTACCCTCTCCCCAGCTACTCAAGGAACAAGCTGGGGGCATCTCCTTGAACACCTGGGAACCCCTCCAGAGTCCAGTCTCTTGCCAACCCTCAAATGGCTCCCTTAATTAAGATATCTACTTCCCTGCTCCCATATCCACTCCTCCTCCATCCCAACCATCCCATTCCCCCAAGCTCTCCCCATCCTCCCCTTCTCATTTCTCTCTCCCATCTCCCCTTACTCCCATTCTACCCCCATCACTAAGTTCTCAATTTTTGCCTGGAAATCTTGTCTACTTCCAATATCCAGGAAGATATCTACATGTTTTTTT
>NW_026073495.1:0-1870 GCF_014885135.2 Alexandromys fortis
CCAGGCTGGTCTCGAACTCACAGAGATCTGCCTCTGCCTCCCAAGTGCTGGGATTAAAGGCGTGCACCACCACCGCCCGGCAGCATTTACCTTTTTGTGTTTTTGTTGTTGTTTTTGTGTTTTGAGACAGGATTTTCGTATGTAGCCCTGTTTGTCTGTCTGTCTGAGAACTCTAGACCAGCCTGGCTTCTAACTCACAGAGATCCACCTGCCTCCTCAGTGCTGGCATTAAAGGTGTGAACCCCACACCTGGCAGCACTTTATTTTAGAGGACCTTAACTTAGAATCAGACATGGACTGATATGTGAACATATATATTTTTTCCCATACTAACAGTTGGGGGACCACGTTGGGTAGTCTTTTTTTTTTTTTAAATTTATTTATGTAGATGAATGCTTTGTCTGCATGTACAACTTCATGCCAGAAGAAGGTATCAGATCCCACTATAGATGGTTGTGAGCCACCGTGTGGTTGTTGCTGGAAATTGAACTCAGGACCTCTGGAAGAGCAGCCAGTGAGTTTAACCTTTGAGCCATCTCTCCAGCTTCCAGTGTTGGCCATTATTAGGTTCATGCTGTCCAGTTTATTAAAATCTCGAAGGCTATCACCAGGGTCTTCATGGAGCAGTGGGTTATTTTTTGGCTCACTGACTATGTCTACCATGGGTATAATAAGCAGATATTTTTCTAATCTCTGAGAAGGGTACCCCAGGCTGATCTTCAATTTGCTATGCAGTTTATGATGACCTTGAATTTTTGATTCTCCTGCCTCTACCAAGGTGCTAGGATTATAGGTAACCAGCCCCACATACAAGGGCCGAGACCTTGTAGATACTGTGGAATAGTCCAGGTTTGGAACAGATGCTTTCTAGAAAAAACTGAGGATTTCAAGACAGTTTCTCGCTGTCCTGGAGCTCAGTCTGTAGACCAGGCTGTACTTGAACTGAGATCCATCTGCCTCAGCCTTAGAAGTGTTGGGGTCAAAGGAGTGTGCCATCACTGCCTGGCTAAGAACATTCTTGTGCAGTAATGCCCTCCTGTTGTTGAAAGCTCCATGTTAAATGAAGGAGGAACTAGAATGATGGAGCTGAAACCTGGTGTGAAAATCAATTTTACCTATAATTGGACTTTCCTTGGAACACCAGCTCCCAAATATTGACATGGATACTTTTTATTAATTATGAAAGCTTGGCTTTAGTTTAGGCATGTTTCCAACTAACTCTTAAAACTTAAATAGCCTGACTGTGGTGGCGCATGCCTTTAATCCCAGCATTTGGGAGGCAGACAGGTGGATCTCTGTGAGTTCGAGGCCAGCCTGGTATACAAGAGCTAGTTCCAGGACAGGCTCCAAAGCTACAAAGAAACCCTGTCTTGAAAAAAACCAAAAAAGAAAAAAAAAAAGCTACACAGAAGAAAACCCTGTCTCGAAAAACAAACAACAACAAACAAAAAACTCAACAAACCTTAAAATAACCCGTTTATTAACACAGATTGTGTTCTGCCACGTGGCTCATTACCCACCCTCAGTAAGGTGTGTCCACCACACTGTCTCTTCCTGGAAGTCCCACCTATCCTCCTGCCTAGTTATTGGCCTTTCAGAAAGTGCCTTAGGCAAGTGAGGAAGGACCTAGGCAGATCATACCGTGTCCAAAAAGATTCTCCCAGCATTGATAGTCCTGATGTTTCCTCGACTGATCATAATCCCATTCTCAGTCACAGCCCTATAGTAATGAGTTTCTGATCCCATCTCTGGTTTAAAGATAAAACAATATTTCAGTCTTCTTTAAAAATAGTTAGGTTAGGGGGGCTGGAGAGATGGCTCAGTGGTTAAGAGCATTGCCTGCTCTTCCAAAGGTCCTGAGTTCAATTCC
>NW_026073496.1:0-1814 GCF_014885135.2 Alexandromys fortis
TTTCATTCTTCTACAAGTTGACATCCAGTTGTGCCAGCACCATTTGTTGAAGATGCTTTCTTTCTTCCATTGTATACTTTTAGCTCCTTTATTGAAAATGAGCTGTTCATAGGTCTGTGGGTTAAAATCCAGGTCTTCTATACAATTCCATTGGTCGACCTCTCTGTTTTTTTATACCAGTACCATGCTGTTTTCATTATTGTAGCTCTGTAATAGGGTTTGAAGTCAGGGATGGTAATGCCTCCAGAAGTTCCTTTATTGTATAAAACTGTTTTGGCTATCCTGGGTTTTTTGTTTTTCCATATAAGGTTGTTTATTGTCCTCTCAAGATCTGTAAAGAATTTTGATGGGACCTTGATGGGGATTGCATT
Source organism: Alexandromys fortis (assembly GCF_014885135.2). NCBI lineage: Eukaryota > Metazoa > Chordata > Mammalia > Rodentia > Cricetidae > Alexandromys > Alexandromys fortis. The sequence continues at coordinate 372 of NW_026073496.1, forward strand.
GAATCTGTATATTGCCTTTGGTAGAATTGCCATTTATACTATGTTGATCCTCGCAATCTAAGAGCAAGGGAGATCCTTCCATTTTCTGGTATCCTCTTCAATTTCTTTCTTCAATGCCTTAAAGTTCTTGTCAAATAGATCTTTCACTTCCTTGGGTAGAGTTACCCCAAGATATTTTATGCTGTTTGTGGCTATTGTAAAAGGTGATAATTCTCTAATTTCCCTCTCTGCTTCCATATCCTTTGTGTATAAGAGGGTGACTGATTTTTTTTTTTTAGGAGTTGATCTTGTATCCTGCGACATTACTAAAGGTGTTTATCAGCTGTAGGAGTTCTTTGGTGGAGTTTTTGGGGTCGCTCATGTACACTATCATATCATCTGCAAATTACAAAAGTTTAACTTCTTCCTTTCTAATTTGCATCCCCTTGATCCCCTTATATTGTCTTATTGCTATTGCTAAAACTTCAAGCACTATATTGAAAAGGTACTGAGAGAGTGGACAGCCTTGTCCTGTTTCTGATTTTAGTGGGATGGCTTTGAGTTTCTCTTCATTTAATTTGATGTTAGCTGTCGTCTTGCTGTATATAGCTTTTATTATATTTAGGTCTGATCCTTGTATCCCTAATATCTCCAAGACTTTTATCATAAAGGGATGTTGAATTTTGTCAAATGCTTTTCAGCATCTAAAGAAATGATCTTTTTTTTTCTTTCAATTTATTTATATGATGGATTACATTGATAGATTTTCATATGTTGAACCAGCCCTGCATCTCTTGGATGAAGCCTATTTGATCATAATGGATAATTTTTCTAATGTGTTCTTGGATTCGGTTTGCCAGTATTTTGTTGAAGATTTTTGTGTCGATGTTCAAGAGTGAGATTGGCCTGTAATTCTCTTTCTTGGTTGAGTCTTTGTGCGGTGTTTGTATCAGAGTAACTGTAGCTTCATAAAAGGAATTTGGCAATGACCCTTCTTTTTCTATATTGTGAAATAAATTAAGGAGAATAGGTATTAGGTCTTCTTGGAAGTTCTGGTAGAATTCCGCATTGAACACATCTGGTCCTGGGCTTTTTTTGGTACGGAGGTTTTTGATAACCACTTCTAATTCTTAGCAATTAACAGGTTTATTTAGATTGTTCACCTGTTGCTGGTTTAACTTTGGTATATGGTATTTATCTAAAAAAGAGTCCATTTATTTTAGATTTTCTAGTGATGTGGCATACAGGCTTTTGTAGTAAGATCTAATGATTCTCTGAATTTTCCCTGTGTCTGTGGTTATGTCCCCCTTTTCATTTCTGATCTTATTAATTTGCATATTCTCTCTCTGCCGTTTGATTAGTTTGGATAGGGGTTCATCAATCTTGTTGCTTTCCTCCAGGAACCAGCTTTTTGTTTCATTGATTCTTTGGATTGTTTTCTGTGTTTCTATTTTGTTGATTTCA
>NW_026073497.1:0-1871 GCF_014885135.2 Alexandromys fortis
TGCAGATACAAAGCTGCAGGATATTCATGGCACAGGGCACCAACAGACTATCCAAAAGGAGTCCCAATGAGGGATAGTATTGATAATGTATCAGAAACCAGGGGCCTTGAGCCAGACCAAAGACTCATTACAATGAACACTTGCAAGTAAAGATGCATGTGACTCACTGGGTCAAACTGCAGCTTCCGTGATGAGATTTTTTTTCCTTTTAAATTCTATTTCACTTTATTTGTGGGAGAGGTTCCAAGGGCAGAGCTCTAATATGAAGGAATGGGGAGATAAATGGGAGAGGGAAGCATGATGTGAAATCCACAAAGAATCAATAAAAAGTTAAGGAAAGAAAAGAAAATTGACACCGCCAATAATAATGAACTTTAATTTTCCTCCTTCTATCCCTCTGGTTGTTTCTCTTTGACAGTCAGGTTGTCCTTCATTTCTCTGGAGAGTCGGGGGTCTGCAGTGAGAACTCTGTGGAGCTGGGATGTTGGCTGTTGAACCCATGGCCCTCTGTCTCATTTGTCTGTGCCATTTACTAATCTCTAAACAGCAAGATTCCTGCTCCCAGGTTTGGCAATAATGCACAGGGCAGAGCAGCTTGTGCTAGAGGAGGGGTCAGTTCACATCTGTGTGACAGTCGCAAGGAGCGAGGGTCTGTCTTCTTCATGTGACAGCAAACTCATAATCACCAGCAGCCAGGGTCTGTCTTCTTCTCTCAAAGAAGGGTCCAGTTCACAGCCTCATGACTTCAAACCCATGGTCACGTGGACCAAGGGCCTGTCTTACACCTTCCAGGACTTCTTTTCTCCTTCAAGATTGCCTAAGACGAGAATCTTTACTCTAGTTCTGAGAATTACCTTTAGAAGATAGTGTGGTGGTTTGAATTAGAATGGTCCCCATAGGCTCCTATGTTTGAATGCTTGGTCTCCAGTTGGTGAAACTGTTTGTAAAAGATTAGAATGTGTGGCCTTGCTGGAGGAGGTGTGTACTGGGAGTGGGCTTTGAGGTTTCAAAAACCCATACCATTCCCAGCTCTAATCTCCATCTCCATCTCTGCCTTGGGCCTGAGGATCAGACATAAGCTCTCAGATATTGCTCAAGCACTATGTTCGCCTGTCTGTTGCCACGTTCCCTGCCATGTGCTGATGGACTCTAACCATCTAGACCTGTGACCTACCAAATTAAATATTTTCTTTTATAAATTGACTTGGTCATGGTGTTTTGTCAGAGAAATGAAGTAGTAACTAAGGAAGACAGGAAGTATTTAAGTCATTTGAATCCACAAGTAAAACAAGCTGTGTATTTTATCTCTCCGCATGTGTATGCATGTGTACACATGTGTATGCATGTACATGCATTGTATGCACGTGTATGTGTGTATTTCCTTGAAACAAATGACTCCAGAACTGAGTGTCCTAAAACAACATATACTTATAATGATCTCATTGTTCAAGTGCCTCAGACTTAGGGTCTCTTATAAGATGTTATCAAATTTGGGGCTCTATTGAAAGATATTCCTCAGCTTTGGAAGGACTCAGAAAGCCTTTTCCATTTTCAATCATGAGGTTTGAATTCTCAGTGACTGTTGACCAGAGATGTCTGTTTCTTGCCTCTGGGCCTCTTCCACAGAAGCACAGTGCTTCTACCAGAAGTCAGGCTATGAAGGCACTAAGAGATGGATGAGAAACAGCAGGATGGAAGCCATGGCTCCCCTATCTAATCTCAGAAGTGACATTCAATCACTTCGCCATGCTTCATTTAAAAGAAATGAATTAAAAGATCCAGCACACATCCAAGGAGAAGAGATTGCACAAGGGCCTGAAAACCAGAGACAGAGAAGTGTGTGTGTGTGTGTGTGTGTGTGTGTGTGTGTG
>NW_026073498.1:0-1817 GCF_014885135.2 Alexandromys fortis
AATTAGATAGGTATTCTTCAAATCTTTTGGAGACCTTTAGAATATGGCATTTAAAATGTTTAAAAACTTGGGACTTTTCATGACAATGAGACATATCTGCTCCTGGCAACACCAAGCTATTTCAAGAGGATGGTGGGCATTGAAGAGGCTCCTTATGGAGCTGACTGACCATTTGGAAATAAACTGCTCTTGCCTGGACTGCTTAATGAACTGGATATGCAGGACCCATAGAGAAATGATTGGTGAACTTTCCTAAAGGTAAGACAATCCTTCGAGGTTCCTGCTTCATAAAAGAGTCTGCTAGACATTCTGCAGGACACAGAAGAAAGCAACTGATGCACTTTGCCATTAAAAGTCTTCTGGATACTATGGACCTGTAGGCTGAATATAGATGCTCCAATGGCATTGAAGAACTTTGGGTGACTGTCCAGGCAACAATATGTCTTTGTCAATTCTAGAGTTTTGGAAATTGCTTACAATGTACTTCTTGTTAACTTAGGTAATATTATATCCTTCTGGAGCCTTTGGTGGAGTTGAAGAATGGATAGTTATAATTATAGTATTTCTTAGCTATTATTATAAAAGCTAAAATAGATATAAATATTGTAGCTGTAATTCTTACCTGATAACTGTTTTGTTGTATGTAATCTTGCTATTTTAAAGTTAAAAACCTTCCTTTTTATTCAAACAGAAAAGGGGAGGTGATGTGGAATTCTCCTCTGTATGATGTGATTACCATTAATGAATAAAAAAAAAACTGCCTTGCCTTCCCTCTTCAGGCACATAACATCACCCAGCTCAGCCTGTCTGGGTGCTGCGTCTGAATTCTGAGGGCAACCAGGCGGGCAGGAGTTCCTATGTTTCAATAGCCTGCCTGCAGCAAGCAAGGTAGGAGCTTTTTTATGAGCTACCCAACCAGCATGGAGATGAGACTTCACTGGAGCACCAGGAGAGCCATCACTGGGGAGAGCCATCACTGGGAAGGTACATCAGTAGGCAAGGAGACCTGATCCTGTAAAAGAAGATCCATAGGGGAGCATTCGGAGGAAGAGATGGGAAGGCACCAATTCAAGAATTTACCCAACAATCTGAAAAACAACATGAAACCACCAGAACCCAGCAACCTCACAACAGGAGGACATGAATACCTTAATCAAGAAGAAGTAGAAAAAAATTGACTTTATGAAAGTGATTGACACCCTTAAACAGCATGTAAAAAAGCCCTTATAGAAATGGATGAGAAGTAAAACAGAAAGTTTGAAGTATTGAATAAATCAGTGAATGATACTCTAGGAAACCAAGGAAAAACAATCAAACAGATAATGGAAACAGTTCAAGACTAGAAAACTGAAATGGAGGCAAAGAAGTAAACACAAACAAAGGGCCGGCTAGACATGGAAAATCTAGGTAAATGAAAAGAGACTACAGAAACAAGAATAATCAACGGAATACAAGAGATAGAAGAAAGAATCTCGGATTCCGAAGATACCATAGAGAAAATAAATGCACTGATCAAAGAAGACAGCAAGTCCATCAAACTCTCATCACAAAACATTCAGAAAATATGGGACACAGGCCGGGCGATGGTGGCGCATGCCTTTAATCCCAGCACTCGGGAGGCAGAGGTAGGCGGATCTCTGTGAGTTCGAGACCAGCCTGGTCTACAGAGCTAGTGCCAGGACAGGATCCAAAGCCACAGAGAAACCCTGTCTCGAAAAAACCAAAAAAAAAAAAAAAAAAATATGGGACACAATAAAAAGACCAAACCTAAGAATAATAGGAGTAGAAGAAGGAGAAGTGAGGCTCAACGGTCCAGA
>NW_026073499.1:0-1866 GCF_014885135.2 Alexandromys fortis
TATTAATACAAAATTATATACAATAAGAACAAATATATTCAATAATTATCCTATCCTAATGAGTTTAAGTCTTGTATAATAAATTACTTGGCTAAGTCATGAGAGGAAAGTAACTACAACTAACTAGTCTTCAACCACACTGAAGATCCGAGAAGGGAAATAATATTACTTGAGTAAGCAGGAAGTGCAATCAAACAACTTCCAAAATGAGCAATATATGATGGAGACAATTAGCTACTTGAGCAATCACCCAAAGTCTCATTTGCAATGTTGAAGCAACCAACTTTGGCTAAGGCCTAGTGTAACTGACAGACAATGACCTCAAAATGTAAACAATGTATACACCATTTTTTGTTTAAACAGAAAAGGGGAAATGGCATGGGAGGTCATAGGGGAACAGAGCTAGGTGGGGAAAACTAAACAGAATGCTGGGAAGAAGAAGGCAGAGTCAGAGAGACGCCATGGAGCAGCCAGTAAAGAGGCCAGATGCTCCATACATCAGCATAAATAGTATAAGAGGCCACACCCAGATGAGCAGGTAACTTAAAGGCTACTGTCTGTAGGATTTTCTATAGCAGTGCAGCCTAGAGGAAACATTTTGGACAGTGTATTTGAGTTGCCCAGAAAGGTGCAGAGGTGTGTAAAAACACTTGCCACATAGCATGAAAACCTGAGTTTGAATTTCCAGAACCCACATAAAAACTAAACAAGACTTTGTCATCACAACACTCATACAGGAAGATGGAGGCAGAGACAGAAGAATCCCTAGAAACCTGATGGCTAGCTGCCTTACATATGCAGCAGAAAACCAACAAAGACCCTGTCTCAACTCAGGAGGAAAGTGAGGACCAATGCCTGATATTGTGCTGACCCATACAACATGCCTGTCTGTGTTCATGCAAACAAATGTGCAGATTTACATATGTAGGTATGCACTTGGGCGCGCGCGCACACACACATACACACACACACACAGAAGAAAGAGACCAAAATATCAAACAAACAAACATAAAACATAAAAGGGGTTGCTATGATTCTTGGGGTGATGACAGTTTAATAACTTACATTGTTTTATTTTTATTTTATGTGTATTCGTGTTTTGCTTACATGTGTGTCTGTGTGAGGGTGTTGGGTCCCCTGGAACTGGAATTACAGATAGTTGTGAGCTGCCATGTGGGTGCTGGTAACTGAAACAGGGTCCTCCAGAAGAATAGCAGGTACTCTTAACTGGTGAGTCATCTCTCCTGCCTGATAGTTTAAAAGTTTCTGAAGAAACAAAAGTATTGTCTCTCATGATGCAGAATAAAGCTTATAAGTTCAAATAGATATATAATTTCCCCCAAAATTAAAAAATAGTTTAAGAAGAAAAATAAGACTAATAAAAGAAACAGACAAAAACAGACTTTCCATGCGATTATTCACTTGACCTAGTACAACATATTGAATTGACATTTTGTTTGCTTGCTTTTTTGTTTTTGAAACACAATGTCATGTGCTAAGGCTGGACTTCAGCACCTGCCCTTTCTGCCTCTCTGTCCTCAAATGCTTTTGATTACAGACATTTGCCATCACACCAGAAGAAATGTATATGTGTGTGTATATATAGTGTACAAATGTTTTTATGTATGTATGTCTATGTACCACATGCATGCCTGATGCTCAGGTCAGAAGAGGGTGTCAGATCCAGTGGAATTGGAATTACCAATGTCTGTGAGTCAGCATATGATGCTGGGACTTCCGCAAGAGCAGCCAGTGCCCTTATCTACTGAGCCATCTCTCCATCCCACTGTTCCCATTTTTATGTTATGGCATAAAATGTTATGTTAATAATGTTATGTTAACATTATTGTTATATATATATATATA
>NW_026073500.1:0-1905 GCF_014885135.2 Alexandromys fortis
CTCTCTCTCTCTCTCTCTCTCTCTCTCTCTCTCTCTCTCTCTCTCTCTCTCTCTCTCTCTCTCACACACACACACACACACACACACACACTCACACTGTGTCTGACATTTACGAGTTTTCTGGTGACTCAAACTCAGGTCACTGAACTTATGGGGCAAACACTACTGCTGAGCCATCTCCCCTGCCCAGATGATGCTTGTTAGCTACTAAGGACCTTTCTCTTCTTGTCATTCTTTTTTAGTTACCAATTCTCAGGTTCTGTGGTGCTTTGTGAGTCTCGTTGTCCTTAAATTTCTCTAGAAAGATAAGCTAGGCTGTCACAGAACTCGAGGATGGCTGTACCCGTTCTTGCCTGCCGCTTGCAGGGAATGTGCTGGATCTCCCTCTCACCGAGCACCATGGCGTGTAGCAGCTCTTCAAAGGGGACTCAAAACACTGGGCTCCACTTTATTTTAGAAAATCATTTTACTCTGGGAATTAAAAACACAGATCCCGGCTCACTGGCAAGCATCTGCTGCTCATTGATAACACCATCTGGTATTTCAACTCCTTTCTCTGTTGTAGAAGCTTCATGTCACTGCCTCCCTCAAATTAATTACTCCATAACAACTCAAATTCTGGAAGTACAGGCCGCATGTAGTAATTTTGCCAAAGGCTACTGACTCAGTTCTCTGCCTGTGTTTCACTGGGTATTCATGGACTATCACTTGGTCGCAGTCCGAAGTGTTTTAGGCCATTGTGTTTGGGGTAGAGAAGAGAGAAGGGATACATACGACTGCCTAGAGCAAGTTGGGGGAAATGTGTTTATCTGCATTTTATAAGCTCATGAGAAAGCATGTCTTAATTTGAATAATTTATTTAGAGGGAAGATTATGATAATCCAGGCTTAGCTGCATCTGTTTTAGGCGCTTAAGAAGTGCTCGTGAGAGCGGTGCTTGTCTTTAATATAGCCATATCCTTCACCTCCTGCAATTAGTGGCTTCTTCAATTATCGATCTCATCATTCAATTTGCAGTGGTGCCACAATGTTCCAACACTGGAACTTGGCCGCTCAGCCCAAGCCCTGCAAAGAAATGAGCACTGATCAGGGTCACTACCTAGCCTAGGGAGCCCCAGCAAGGCACTTCATCACTCAGATCTCGTGTTCTCATTGGTGATTAAGTTGCCTTGACATCACCTCCCTGGATGCTGTGATGCTCAGATGTGAAAAGGGTAGGCAAGACTGTGTCGTAGGCCAGCAGTCAGCCTGGATTTCACCTTTGAAAGAATCAATGTGAGTGTCCCATTGTAAAAACAAGATTAAAGCAGGGGGTCTGTGTTCATTTAAATCAGTGGTTCTCAACCCTACTAATTCTTTAATACAGTTCCTCATACTGTGGTGACCTCCAAACATCAAATTATTTTCATTCAAACTTTATAACTGTAACTTTGCTACTGTTATGAATTGTAATACAAAAAATAAATATCCAATATGCAGATGGTTTTAGGGGACCCTGTAAAAAGGTCTTTTAAAAACCCCAGGGGCCACAATCTCCAGGTTGAGAATCTCTGGTTACGTGATTAGATGACTCTTGAGAGAGTGGATGGACAGGGACACTGGAGACAATGTGAAGAGCCAGAAAATACCATTACTGTGTCACCTCAGACAGGGACACTGGAGACAATGTGAAGAGCCAGAAATCACCATTTCTGTGTCACAGCAACAAAGAGTCTCTTCACCTTTTCTGGCAAAGCCCCTCAGGTTGGTCTTAGGAGCTCAACACAACCATCTGTGAGACTTGAAAAGGAAGAGAAAGAAGGGCAGAAAGATGCACTCCCTCAGTGGGACATGAGCATATGGCCACCAAAGCATCTCCTCTCCTCTCCTCTCCTCTCCTCTCCCCTCCCCTCCCCTCCCCTCCCCT
>NW_026073501.1:0-1877 GCF_014885135.2 Alexandromys fortis
TATATATATATATATTTGGAAGCATAATTTTCATTTGTGTGTATGTACTCTATGATGATTTAGAAAAAAAGATATATTTTCTATAATGTATTTGACAGAAGTCATAGGTTTTGTTCATGCTGGTCTTGATCTCATAGGAAATCACTTACTTCAACCTCCTTGTTGCTAGGATTAAAGGCATGCTCCATCATGCCTGGCTCTGCAAGTCATAGGTTGCAAAAACAATGAAGGATAAGAACACTGAGTGAGTTCAAAGAAATTTTAATTCTGAGAGTCAAAATAAAGCACTATTGTATATTGGTCTCTTGAGAACCCTTGAACTCTGGCCTGGTTAAAGATTTTCTTGTTGGTTTTATTTTAGAATGATATGTGCTATGTTTTCACTGTTTCTAAAGCTCTGAATCTGTGTCAGAGATATCTCAAAAATAAGAGGCTCTTACGAAGTAACATCAGCTTACTGTTAAGAAGTTTTTGCACTGGATGAACAAACTTCTGAGGTTAAATGCCGAAATGCCTTCATGCGCTTTACAGAAAATGAATGCTTGTCTGATGATGGAAGGGACTCATCATGTAGTCAAAGAGCACAGTGGAAAATTCTGGTGCTGGTTTATCTCCAAACTCTCCAAGGTTTAGAATACTGGCATAGAAATGGGATCTTCTTGTTGGTTTGCTTTCCTGATGTAGATAGACAATAGCTAACCATCATTGCAATGCTTGCTTGTGATTATAGTCTTGAAGACAACCACTCAATTTCAGGTAAGGCCTGAGAATATCTGACAAATGCCATTTCATTAACTAAGTTTTATTTGGGGTTCTAAGTACAACGAACAAACAGAACATCCTCCTGTTAATAACTCATATAGTTTAAATAGCAACTATAAAAATAATTATCATAAATAGAAATAAATTGAAAAAGGAAAATAAAGGTACTGTGTCTAAAGTAAGAGGCTCAGTCAAAGGACTTCTGGTGCCATTTTGCAGCAATCTGAAGATCATTTGAAGCCACTTCAAGTCAAGAAGCAAACTGTTCAAGATATTTGGGGGAAGGTGGCTGCTAGGGCTGGGAAAGCAGTGGAACAAAAGTGAGACAAAACCTAGCAAAGAGGCTGGTTTGGAGGCAGTAATAAAGAAGTTAATGGGTAAAGAAGAGAGAGAGTAAGTAGATTCAGACTGTGTCTGAAATTGCAAGTTAGTAAGCAGTTAATAGCAAGTATTAAGAACTGATGTTTTTAACAACCTTTCTATGTAGTGGAGAGTCCTGTAGTAGAGAATTCATGAAAAAAGGGGAAAATGCACATTGAGGTTACTGCAGTAAGCCAGATAATAAAGGTTATAGGAGCATGTCGTAGCTGTAAGGATTATAAGTGGACACGTTCTGCATATATTTTAAGGGAACTACCAGCATGAACCATGTATAGGTTGAATCAGGAAGTGACAATATAAAGAAACACCTCTGAGTTTTTAACCTGTACACTTAGAATAATGAAAGTGCCACTGGAAAAACAAAGTTTGGATGGTATGCTTTGTTACTCCTGATAGTCCTGTTGGAAACCCATGTGGATATGCCAATTACTCAGCTACAAGATTGTCCATTAAGTGCCGTTCTGTAGAGAGATACCTGAATCTAATAACACACGTGACATTTAAGGGGTTGGAAAACATTCCCTACACACCAAGTATCGATAGACGGAAATGGCACAACACTGACTGTGGGTCATGAGAATGGCATGCACAGAATGACAAAATTTAGCATGAAATAATTACAACTGTGCCAAAATCAGTGACAGAGAAACAATAAACTCTATGTTTTGAAGTTTATAACAGTCAGGAGAAAGAGAGAGAGAGAGAGAGAGAGAGAGAGAGAGAGAGAGAGAGAG
>NW_026073502.1:0-1828 GCF_014885135.2 Alexandromys fortis
AAAAAAATCATGAAAGTATCATTACTAACATCAACAATCTGTGGGGTGGAAATACACTTGTGGTGTACATATAGATGATGTATTCATTTCCAAACTCTAAAAATCCCAATAAAAATAGAGATCACATTTTTTATCTGAAAAGTAGTATCCTAAAATCATGTGTTTTGCATTGTAAAGGTATGGCAAACAAGACCAAAAGTCTGTGTCTGCAATAACACTTACATAGAGTGATGTACATACTTTTATCATGTGTGCAATTTTTTTTTATCATGATGTGCCTGCTAGATTTGTTTCAGTTAAATACCTTTTGAAACATTATTGCAGAGACTTTGCCATTTGCGATTTCAAAATGATGGGATGTATAGTACTACTTTCCGCACCCCCCCCAGTATTTCCAATTTATTTTATTAATATTTCTGTACATTTTTATGTATATGTTACATAAAATTAAAACTGATTGTCTTGCTTCCAGTATAGATAAAAGCCCTCATTTTATCGGGCAAGTCAACATCTGTTAACTGCTAACTCATTTACAATGCTACGATGGATTGATACTAGAACAGATTAGTGGCAGAGTGCTTGTGGCCTTAAAGTTTGATCCCTGGCATCAAAAAGTACAAAGAAACTATCGTGTAAATAAAAGAGATCTTGATAGGCATCAATCAACATTGAAAATAAACTTCGGCTGATACTTATGGGAATATGCGAAATTAAAAGCAGAGAGCCCTTTCTAGTAATATATGTAAAACCTCAAATGGTCTCTTTTTCCAACAAGTTTTGTTACATGCAATACATATGTTTGTAACTGTACATATTGATTCACAAATACAACCTGCTTAGTCTATCAAAAATAGCAAGTACGATATGAAGTTTTATTTTGTGATTTTCAAACAAAATTGCATCATGTTGCTTCTCTCCTATCCCCAGTGTCATCCTCCTGACACCCATGGGGTCTCCTCATAGCTTCCTGTGGTGATTTGAATCCCAATGGCCACCATCGACTATAGGGAGTGGAACTATTAGGAGTTGTGGTGCTGTTGGAGTAGATGTATGGGAGGAGATGTTTTATAAGAGGGTTGGCTCAAACCTGGCCAGTATGTCACTGTCATTTCTGATGCCTGTAGATCCAAAGGTAGAATTCTCAACCACCTCTCCAGCACCATGTCTGCCTGCATGCCACCATGCTTTGCGCCATGACAATAATGGACTAAACTTCTGAACTGTAAATCGGTGGCAATCAAATGTTTCCCGTTATAACAGTTACCATGGTTGTGGTGTTTCTTCACAACAATAAAACCCAAAATAAAACACTGCCTTTTGGCTTTCTCATCACAATTGTCATATTGCCCACTACTGTCTTCAACATCTTTTTTTTTTTCTCTTTTTTCTGGTTTCTATAACTTCCTGTTTCTATATAGCTGAACCAGATTGCATTGGCTATACCATGTTCCATTGTCCACTTATGTATCTGTAAACATATAAGTAGATTAAATTGCCTTCCTATTGTGAATAATAAAACAATAAAAATTGATGTAAAAGTATTTGTGAAGAATAATATAGGATCTTTCGGGTACATGCCCAGGCTGTGTTCTATAGAAATTATATATTTTTAATTTCAAGAATCCTCTATACCTTTTTCCATAATGATTATGCTAGTGTACATTTCTCCCAACAATAAATAAGACTAAGAAACTTTTAAAAAGTAAAGAAGATATTATAAAATAGAAAGATCATCCATGTTTCTGGACTGGGAGAATTAAAGGCCTGAAAATGACAATATCACTAAAGGCAATCTATGGATTAAATTTAATACCCATCGTGTTTCTAA